>NW_028227257.1:80859910-81139910 GCF_978045245.1 Mus caroli | reverse complement strand
TGTTCCCACTCCTGCTTCCCATCCCCATGGAGAATTGACAATTGTTCTTTGAAGGTCTGTAAAGGATTGAGTTGGTTTTAAGATGGGGATTGCATTGAAAATATAAATTACTTCTGGTAATTAGGATAGCCATTTTTATTCTGTTAATCCTATTGATCCATGAGCATGGGGTATCTTTCCATACTCTGATATATTCTATATATCTTTTTGC
The DNA here is from genome assembly GCF_978045245.1 of Mus caroli. Taxonomy (NCBI): domain Eukaryota; kingdom Metazoa; phylum Chordata; class Mammalia; order Rodentia; family Muridae; genus Mus; species Mus caroli. Next base: position 81,139,699 of record NW_028227257.1, on the reverse strand, counting down.
ATGAAAGACTTATTTTTGTCACATAATGATTTTGGCAGTGTTCTGTCTATTTCTATTTTGTGGAAGAATTTGAAGAGTGCTGCTGTTAGCTCTTCTTTGGAAGTCTGTTAGAATTCTGCACTAAAACAGTCTTACCCAGTTTTGTTGTTTTTGTTGTTTGTTTGTTATGTTATATTTTATTTTGGTGTGGTTTAGTTTAATTTTGTTGGGAGAATTTTTATGACTGCTTTTATCTCCTTAGGTGTTGTAACCTTATTAAAGTTGTTTGTCTAATCTTGATTTAATTTTCTATCAAAAATTACCTTTTTTTACACAGTTGAAATTTGGGGAATAAAGATGTCTAAAGTATTACCAAATGGTTCATTGGAATTCCTCAGTGTCTGTTGCTATGTCATTCTTTTGGCTTCTGATTTCATTAATTTGAATATTCCCCCTCTACCTTTACTTAATTTGAATTAGGGTTTGTCTATCTTGTTGACTTTTGCAAAGTAACATGTTTTTGTTTCAGAGATTCCTTGCGTTGATCTGTTTGTTCCTATTTTATTGACACTAGCCTTCAGGTTGATTGTTTCCTGTAATTTATTTCCATTGGGTATGCATACTTCTATTTGTTCTAGAGCTCTTAGGTGTGCTAAGTTGCTAGGTTGGATATCTCTAACTTTTTTTTTAATGTAGACACTTTCAACACTGCTTTGTGTGTGTGTGTCCCGTTTGTTCGTGCATCTTGTGTATTCAATTCCATTTAGTGCCAGAACATCTTTAATTTCTTTATTTCTGTTTTGACCCCTATTTTATTGAACAGAGAGTTGTTTAGTTTCCATGAGTTTGAAAGTTTTTCCTGTTTCTGTTTCTGTTTCTGATGACGTCCAAGTTTAATTCATGGTGGGCTGATAAGATACAGGGAATTTTTTTTTCTTATTGTCAATTGAGGCTTACTTTGTGTCTAAGTATGTGGTAAATTTTGGAGAAAGCTAAGTGAGGTACCGAGAAAAAGATACATTCTTTTGTGTTTGTGGGGATGGCCTATGTTAGGTGCATTGGATTAATAATATTAGTTAGATTAAACGTTTCTCTGTTTAGTTTTTGTCAGCATGACATGTTGGGTTATGAGTGGGATGTTGGCGTCTCCCATGGTCAGTCAATGTGGGAATTTTAGCTTTAGTATTCTTTCAGTACAAAGGTGGGTATCCTTGTGTGTGGGGCACAGATGTTAAAAATTGAAATGTTATATTCATGGATGTATTCTTTGATTAATATATAATATCATCTCGTTTGATTAATTTTGGCTTGAAGGATATGTAGCTTGATATTAAAATATTTGGACAGCCTTGCTTTTGAGGTTCATTTTCTTAGAACATCCTTTGCTAAACTTTACCTTGAGGTACTATCTATTTTTGATGTTAAGGTCTGTTTCTTGTGAGCAACAAAAGTAAGGATCTGTTTATGTATCTGCTCCTGTTAATCTGGGTCCTTTTGGGGGGAGGGAGGTTGAGGCTATAGATATTGGGAGATTTCAATGACTAATAATTTCTAATTTCTGTTATTTTGTTATAGTATTGATGGTTTTGTTGTTGGTGGTGGTGGTGGTGATGGTGTGTGTGTGTGTGTGTGTGTGTGTATTTTCCTATGGTTTTGCTGATTTGAGAATATATGCTTCATGGGTTTTCATGTATATAAACTTCTTCACTTAGAACTTTTCTTGAAGTCCCTCTTGTATGAATAAATTTATAGATAGTTACATTTAATTTTTTATTTCATTACGGAATATCTTATTTTCTTCACTTTATACAGGAGTAATTCTGTTAGTTCTGCCTTTCTTTTTTACTTGTTTTTTTTTTCTATTGAATATTTTAATATTCATTCTTTGTTATGTATGTTTAGTGTTTTATTTATTAGGCAGAGAGGGGAGTTTCTTTTCTGTTTCAATCTATTTGGTGATCTGTATATTTCTTGTACATTTATAGGCACCTCTTTCTTGAGGTTAGGGAACAATTCTTATTTTTTCTAAACTGTATTCAGGGCCTTTGATCTGATATTTTTCTCCTTCCTCTTTTCCTATTATTTTTCAGTTTGGTCTTTTTATACTGTACCAGATTCGTACATTTCCTAGATCTGTCCCAGATTCTCAAATTGCCAGATATACTAGATGTTTCATATAAGAATATTTTTTTTTTACATATAACATTTTTGTTAACCCATCCATTTTCTTTTTTGTATATACAACACCTCATTTTCTGTCTTTCATCTCTCATACTCTTTTAGCTAAACTTGTCTCCATAGTTCCTGTTTATATTCCTATATCTTCCATTTCCAGAAATCCTCAGTTTATGTTTTGTTTATTTGTTTAATTTTATTTACAGGTCTTGAGCAGTTGTATTTGTTTCCTTCCTTTTTTTTTTTGTTTTTTTTTTTTTGTTTTTTGTTGGTGTTTTATTTGGGACTACTTATTTTTATTATGTAGTGAATCTACCATAAAAAGAAGCAGAAAATAGGCCAAAACCTCTTAAAATAAGTAAGAAGAAATGGAGGGAGGAAATGATGTAGTTAAATTATAATCTCAAAAAAATAAAATAAAAAATTTAAAAGGCCCAATTTCCCATATACATAAATATACAGATTCAAAAATAATAATTAATCTTTAAAATATGAAGTATAAGAAAACTATACCTAGGAAAATTTTTAACTAGACAACTTGGGCCCCTACACAATGTGAAATCTTGAAGTCCATGAGAGAAAATAAGAAATGGTGTAAGAAAAGACTATAGAAAGTGATCCTTACTTACCCATATCATATTAAATTTGGGTAGCAGTCTCATAGAGGTCTGGGAAGGGATAAAGGGTTTGTGAAGGGGAAACTGAGAAGGGGATAACATTGAAATGTAAATAAATAAACAATTAAAAAATAAAGAAGAATGTAAAAAAAGGGAATATAATAATGATTACAAATAATTTAAAAAAACTACATTTGAAATGAAATAAATAAAATACCAATAAAAATATGGAAAAAATGAAAAAAGAAATATAATCCCTCACTTTGTCCCATGGAAGCTTAATATCCTGTATAGAGGAATGCAAGGGTGCTGAGTTAGGAGTGGGTAGTCAGGTGGGGGAGTACCCTCATAGAGGCAGGGGGAAGGAGGAAGAGGTTTGTGGAGTGGAAACTGGGAAGGGGGATAACATTTAAAATGTAAATAAATAAAATAACTAATAAAAATACAGAAGAATATGAAATAATGAAAAAAGAAGAATATGTAATAATGATTACAATTAATTAAAAAATAAACTAGAGGTATTTAACTTTCTATCTAAATATGTTTCAAGAACTATTGAGAAAAAAATATAGTTTTAGACAAAACTATGAAAATGTTATGACCATTAGGCAATAAAAGAAATGCCAGTAATAATCCCCGAATTTAAAGAAAAAAATTAATTGCAGTGAAACTGTGTAGACAAAAATGAAGATATCACCAAGTAATAAATGAAAGAATGAAATAATGTGATGCACACTTTTAAAATAACTTATGTCAGAGTTACTTTGAGGATAAATGTTCTATTCACATTAAGTGGAAATTACATAGTAATATATCTACCTAATTTCTATTGTCCTTGAAACCAATAGTTTAGGTAATTTAGGCACTGAACTCAATAGTTTCTAAAAAATAGTTTCCCCCTAGATTATGTCATACATAAAAGATAATTTATCTTTATCCCTTTTGTTGGAAGTTCATTGGTATTATAGCTTTAAACTTATTTCTTCTGTGGACAATTTTTATTCAATCATGTATTTCTTAAAAGTCTACTGTCTATCACTACTGCAGAGATTATATATGGAAATATAGCATCCTCCTTGGAGTGATTGCCATAAATTTTATGATCATCCTTGACTTCTCTCATATTAATTAGCTAAGAACTCCCATTCATTTTTCATTAAAAATTAGAAGCTCCCTATGCTCCATGTGTTTATTTCTGAGTCTATTATATTATCCAAAGTATCTATAGATCTTTTGTATTTCAAAATGACTGTCTGCCTTCCTGCAAGATTTGGCAATATATAGATATATTTAACTTAATAGTAATCTTTAACCAATTGTATGAAAAAGTAATTCAGGTTAAACTAAGATAACCTTAAACTAAGTACCAAGCAATTTAGAACCAGATTTATTTCACACACACACACACACACACACACACACACACACACACACACACATATATATATATATATATATATATATATATATATATATATATATACATATTATAATAGTTGAAAATAGAGACTCCAAGAGCTTATGAGAAGTAATTAGATATCCAACATGAATAATAACATAAACAAATGCCCTGAGTAACTGAAGGCCAAAAAGAAAATGAAACAAATTAATTCTGTCCAACTTTATGATCAAAATCCCAAACATGTAAGGGAACCAAACTAACATTTGCAAAGCAAATGAACAGCAGAGCACAGAGATTTGAAGAAGCCAACACAAGCCAGAAAATCTATTCACCTCTACTCATCATAAAATTATAGATCAAGTAATTTTGAAATAAGGGAGTTTTACTTAGTCATTAATCTTATGAGAGTTGGTCTCAAAGCCATAGTCAGACACAGTGATAGTACAATCAGCACATCAATAACATGTTATCTCTACAAGAAAGGCAGAAAGAAATAGAATTAATAACTACAGTGGCACTCATAGAAAGGTAATCCGGAGCTCTTAGGAGGCAAGGAAAAGTTTGTCAGAGTTTCTGTGCTTAAGACATTATATATGGGACCAGGAAGACATTCCTTCATTGCAGGCAGGAGACCATGAGCTCAGATCACTAAACCCTATTTTGAAATGATGTAGTACATACTTGAGTTGGAGCACAAGGTATACAACACAAAGGTCTCTGGGGGCTCACTGGCACTTAATATAGCTGAATCAGTGACAAAAATATTAAATGATAAACTGGTTTCCAAAATATAAGGTGGAGAAATGTTAAGAAAGACACAGAATGCTGATCTCTGGCCTCCACATTTATACATATATGTGTGTGCCTGCAGGTATGTGCAAATGGAAGGAGAGACAGACAGACACACACACACACACACACACACACACACAGAGGGGGAGAGAGAGAGAGAGAGAGAGAGAGAGAGAGAGAGAGAGAGAGAGAGAGAGAGAGAGAGAGAGAGAACGAACAAGATTGACTAGGATTAAATGAGTAATAGCTTATGGTATTTAATAATATATCATATATCAGTGGCACAGAAAATTATTTAAATTGAAACTAGGTGTATTTAATTATAGACTTTTTTTTTTATTCGAAAAGTTAGGTATATTCGGTGGTAGTGGTGATGCTGTTGCTGCTGGTGGTGATTTTTTGTTTGTTTGTGTTTGTTTGTTTGTTCTTGTTTTGTATCTGTCCAGAATAAAATTGTTACTTTTCTAACTTAACACATCTTGATTTCCTCTGACATCATAAAGAATATTTTTGGTAAACATAAAATGTCCAATTTTAGAACCATTCATTTTTGACAAATGCTGCTCTGTTTCTGTTTGGATGCCATGGTTTCAGATGAAAGATCTGTTGTCATTCTAATTTTATGTCACTCTTGTTAAGATTTTCTCTAATCTGGATGGTTTAAATATATTTTCTTAGTTTTTTTTTATTTTCAGAAATTCTTAGTGAATACTTTAAAATGAATTATTTTCACATTTTCATCCATTTCTTCAAATTCTTGAATTAACACATAGCTATTTGCTTACCTGTGTTGATGACATATTAAGGAAAAAATGGATTGCTTATTAGATCTAGTTTATACTCTTTCCTTATGTCTTGCTGCTGCTGTCTAGTTTAAAGTGAGTTCAGCTTATACATGCACTGAAATACACTTGTTTCTGGTATAAATCAAGAGATTACTCCCTTCAGCCTGGAGAATGGTCAATCACTCCCTGCTGAGTAACACATTGCAGCACAAACATACAAACACACACACACTACTCTCTCTCTCTCTCTCTCTCTCTCTCTCTCTCTCTCTCTCTCTGAACTGAAGGAAAAGTGGAACTGAAGGAAAAGTTGGATGAAGGACCCACTCCCTTCATAACCCAATGTAATTTAGTATATAAGCCTGACTTTTTCTTTGTGGAGACTAGACTATATCAGCTATTACCAAAACCAGTAGCTGCCGTTTTTGATTTTAGATTTCTCTCGGCTGGTCATTCCTTGAGTATTTTTTATTTTTTTAACATTATTCCTGTGATTTTTAGGTTGAAGATATCTGCAATACTCACTGTATCACACTTAGGGAGCACTGACATAGCTCAGCATTGTTTTATCCAAAATTTCTGATGATCTAGTGCTCCTTCATTTGACTATTTTTCCAGAGCCATTCTATTCTTAAAAGTTTTATGTCCAAATTGTTTGTTTATACCTGGAAAATATGTATGTATTTACATGCATGTAATAGCTGATTTTCACTTCCTTTTACTTCTGGAGCAAGAAGATAAAAATCATTTTTAATTCTTGGTAGTGAAAAGGGTACCTCACAGTCTAGTAACAAACTTCTTAGTAACAATCTAAGAATAACCCTTCTTTGAATATGGGCACATTGTGAAAGTTACACTATATAGAAAGACAATGTAAATACTAGAGAAGCCTAGAAGAGTTAAACTGACAGAAACATGAGAATGAGTCTAGATAAGGCTAGGGAAAATACAGCAATAGTTTATACATTTCACTCACCTTCATTTCCTAGAGCTGTTTGCTGCGATAGAAGAATCATGAAATTCCTAGAAGCTTAGATCTCAAAGTAGTTCACAATTAATGATGTAATACTGAGAAATTCTTCAGCCAAGAATCATTTAATTATTTTTAAATAATTTCTATTATATTAGTTGAGAAATAACAGAAATTAAAAGGGAGATATAACAACAGAAGCTGAGAAAACCCAATATATCATTAGATCCTACTAAAAAGCCTATACACAACAAAACTAGAAAATCTGAACAAAATGGAGAATTTTCTAGACTAAAAGGATCAGACAAACCATCTAAACAGCAACATATCCCCTAAAGAAATAGAAGCAGTCATTAATAGTCTTCCAATGCCCCCCTCCAAAACAAACAAACAAACAAACAAACAAAACACAGGGTTTAGTGCAGAGTTCCATCAGACCTTCAAAGAAGAAATAGTACCAATATTCTTCAAATTATTCCACAAAATAAAAACAGAAGGAACACTACTCAATTTGTTCTATGAAGCCACAATTACTGTGATACCTAAACCACACAAAGACCAAACAAAGAAAGAGAAATTCAGACCAATTTCCCTCATGAATATCTATATAAAAATACTCAATAAAATTCTTGCAAACCAAATCTAAGAATACATCAGAACAATCATCCATCATGATCAAATAGGCTTCATCCCAGGGATTCAGGGATGGTTTAATATATGGAAATTCATCAACGTAATCCACTATGTAAATAAACTCACAGGGGGAAAAAAAAAAGAAAGAAACACATGATCATCTCATTAGATGCTGAGAAAGCATTTGACAAAATCCAACACTCCTTGATGATAAAACTGTTAGAAAGATCAGAAATTCAAGGCCCATACCTAAACATAGTAAAAGCAATATACAGCAAATCAGTAGCCCACATCAAACTAAATATAGAAAAACTTAAAGCAATCCCACTAAAATGGGTGACTAGACAAGGCTTTCCACTCTCTCCTTACCTATTCAGTATAGTACTCAAAGTCCTAGCCAGGAAAGTTAGACAACAAAAGGAGGTCAAAGGGATACAAATCAGAAAAGAAAAAGTCAAAATATTACTATTTGTAGATGATATGATACTATACTTAAGTGACCACAAAAAATTCCACCAGGGAACTCCTAAACCTGATAAACAACTTCAGCAAAGTGGCTAGATATAAAATTAACTCAAACAAATCAGTGGCCTTACTCTACTCAAAGGATAAACAGACTGAGAAAGAAATTAGGCAAATAACACTCTTCAAAATAGTCACAAATAATATAAAATATCTTGGTGTGACTCTAACTAAGCAAGCGAAAGATCTGTATGATACGGACTTCAAGTCTCTGAAGAAAGAAATTGAAGATCTCAGAAGATGGAAAGATCTCCCATGCTCATGGATTGCCAGAATTAATATAGGACATCTTGCCAAAAGCAATCTACAGATTCAATGCAATCCCCATCCAAATTGTAAGTCAATTCTTCATGGAATTAGAAACAGTAATTTGCAAATTCATCTGGAATAACAAAAATCCAGGATAGTAAAAACTATTTATTCTCCACAATAAAAGAACTTTTGGCAGAATATGCCTTTTGTCCTGTGAAGGCTTAATGCCCCAGTGTAGGGGAATGCCAGGACAGGGAATTGGGAGAGGGTTTGTGAGCAGGGGGTTGGGGGGATGTGATAGGGGGGTTTTGGAGTGGAAACCAGGAAACGGGATAACATTATTAATGTAAATAAAGAAAATATGTAATAAAAAGAAAATAAAACATAAATAATAACTTTCATATAATAATAAAAAACAATAGGTTTTACTGTGACTACAGGCTTATAATGTACTTCCATTATATTAATCATACAATTTCCCTTTTTGTCTCTTTTTCATGGCTTTTCCTTACTATTTTTCTTTTAAATTTCATGCCATTTATAAATAGTATGTGTTAATATAAATAAATACAAATATGATATTTATCTTTCTGAATTTTGTTTATTTTATTCCAGCAAATTTTTTATAAAGAGTATTTCATTCTCATTAAAGGCTCAAGACTACTCCATCTGTCTGTATGTGTGTTCTTTATGTACCCATCTTTTGATGAGTACCAGTGCTAATTGAATAACTTGGCTATTTTGAATATTGTGACAAGCATAATGAAAATGTTAAGTGTGTGTTTACTGTATACTAGCCTTCTTACAGTCATCTCCCAAAAGTAGTGTAACTGAACCATATACTAGTTCTGCACTGCATTTTATGAGAAAGGCTATAGAGATGTAGTAGTTCTGGTGATTATATCTATGCCAACCCCAATTGTCCTAAAGGGATATTTCAGTGGGTAATGAGTTCCAATTTTCCATGTGGGAAATAACTTTTAAAATGTATTATTTGCTAGATGCTTTCTTTGAAACATATCACTCATTCACCTATATATGTTATATATGAGCACTCCAATTATGTAATTCTTATTATGTTCTATTTTATGAAATTCTCGGAGAATCATAGAATATATATATATATACACCCTGTGTGTGATTGATGCACATGAAAACCAGAAAAGATACATTTTTCCCAGGTGGTTATTAACTGGCATCACTCTCAAGAACAACAGTATAAAGTCATTGAGTACATAGAAAGTTCTATTGGTTTGAATAAATAATCATTGCATCAAATACCGGAGCAATATTTTGAGGATCGTTATGCAAAAATTTAATATTATAAGACTATACACTCATGAGCTAGTTTTTTAAATCCATTTGGAAAATATTCACTTGTCAATGAATTCACTTATCAATCATGTACTAAAAACATTCTAAATTTCATAATGCAGAGTGCCTAAAATGTTAAGGTGTATAATATTAACCTTTTGTTATATTGTCAAAACTAAAAGTCAGAATTTAAGATACCAGTATACTGTCTAATCTGTAGTATTCTGGTAGTAATATTTATCTTCTATCTGTATATATTTATGTAATATGTATTTAAACATATGTATGTATGCATATATTTATACATATGCAAGCATATATGTGATCAAGTAGCATATTTATGTATATTGATTCATATGTGTATATATTAAATATTTTCAGAAAAATCTTAAAAGTCTAAACATATACTAATTGAGCATTAAATTCTGTTAGAACTATTTGAATAATGGATGTATAGATATATAGCCTCTACTTTCTTTTTATTATTACCTATGATACTGTATAAAGGATATTCATATAATATTATATAATATTATGTCTATCAGTCATTCTATATTTAGTATTTTGAAGTGATTTAAAATGTGAGATGGTATATAGGAGTTATAGACAGATACTTTGCCATTTTATTTTTTTCCATATTTAATTGGTTATTTATTTCAATTTCATTTCCAATGCTATCCCAAAAGTCCCCCACATGCTCCCTTACTCACTACCCTACCCACCCATTCCCACTTCTTGGCCCTGGCATTCCCCTGTACTGAGGCATATAAAGTTTGCATGACCAATGGGCCTCTCTTTCCACTGAAGGCCGACTAGGCCGTCTTTTGATTAATACGCAGCTTGAGACACGAGTTACAGTGTGTGTGTGTGTGGGGGGGGTCTTGGTTGGTTCATATTGCTGTTCCCCCTATAGGATTGCAGATCCCTTCAGCTCCTTGAGTACTTTCCCTAGCTCCTCCATTGGGGGCCCTGTGATCCATCCAATACCTGACTGTGAGCATCCACTTCTGTGTTTGCTAGGCCCCGGCACAGTCTCACAAGAGACAGCCACATCTTGGTCCTTTTAGCAAAATCTTGCTAGTGTATGCAATGTTGTCAGCGTTTGGAAGCTGATTATGGGATGGATCCGCAGATATGGCAGTTTCTAGATGGTCCATCTTTTTGTCTCAGCTTCAAACTTTGTCTCTGTAACTCCTTCCATGGGTGATTTGTTCCAAATTCTAAGAAGGGGAAAAGTGTCCACACTTTGATCTTTGCTCTTCTTGAGTTTCATACATTTAGCAAATTGTATCTTATATCTTGGGTATTCTAACAGTCCTCCATTGTTGGTGGGATTGCAAGCTTGTACAACCACTCTGGAAATCAGTCTGGCGGTTCCTCAGAAAACTGGACATAGTACTACCGGAGGATCCCGCAATACCTCTCCTGGGCATATATCCAGAAGATGTTCCAACCGGTAAGAAGGACACATGCTCCACTATGTTCATAGTAGCCTTATTTATAATAGCCAGGAGCTGGAAAGAACCCAGATGCCCCTCAACAGAGGAATGGATACAGAAAATGTGGTACACTTACACAATGGAGTACTACTCAGCTATTAAAAAGAACAAATTTATGAAATTCCTAGGCAAATGGATGGACCTGGAGGGCATCATCCTGAGTGAGGTAACCCAATCACAAAAGAACTCACACAATATGTACTCACTGATAAGTTGATATTAGCCCAGAAACTTTCCCATTGTATATAGGAAGAATGAGCAGGTTCTATTATATCTGGGGGTCTTAAAATCAATCATTTATGGGTATTTAAGGATCTCTCTCTCTCTCTCTCTTTCTTTTTTATCTCTTATATGTTGCACCATCCTTCAATGTGCTCACTCACCTTCCATTCCTTCTTTCCCTGTCTGTGCATGATATTTATTTCTGATCAATATTTTTAAAGACTTTTAACACAGATTAGACTAGCTAGTTTAAGTCAAATCTCTATTCTATGCTTATGAACATTAGGTAAAATTAATTGAATTTAGTGAGATACAACATATAATACTAAGACATTTATGACAATGATGAGGAAGCAGGAAAGATAAGACATGAAGTTAGGAGAGGAATGCATTGAGGGAGCTCCAGAGGTAGCTGAAGAGAGACATTGGAGAGTATATGTGATTATATTCTACTGTATATGTGCATCAAAATTGCAATGAATATAAACAAATAATAAATATAATTGATATAGAAACATAAAATATATAAATATGTTATAAAATGTAAATATAAATAAACTGTATATTTTCTTATAAGATTCAAGCCTCATACTGATGCAAGAAAACCACATAAATACTTGGTAATTAAGATGAAAACAAGTTAATTATGGTTTTATTTAAAACAATTATATTGACTTATCTTAGGAAAGTAAGTTTTCAATAAAAAATATACTTTCTGCTTAAATGAATGAAAATATAATTTGTACCCATCAGAGTCTACATACTACAACTCTGAAAGTAACTCTTAAGTCCATTGACAAATTTACACATGGTGGCATTGGGCTCCAAATCTCCATTACCTTTATATCTCAACATATTTGGATATTCATTGATGGTATTTCATGCTGGCTCTTGTATAGAAATTTTCTCAGAAGCAAAAATATTCCAACCTAGAAGGAGTATTCTAAAAGAAGGGGACACATTCCATTCTTCAATAAACCTCCTTCAGACTCAGGAACATTGGTTTTTGTTTACTCAGTATTCAGAAAGAAAGATCTATGAAGCCTCCAAAAGTCACCAAAACTCAAGAAGACCAGATGTGTAAGGATAACCCCTCCTCAAAATTATATCAGTGGTGACACCTGATATAGTAAAGCTGAGACCAACTTTTTTGCCTAGGAAAGACTCAGACTACTACCTGAGACTTCTAGAGGATACAGATACCATCTGAGATTCATAAAGGAGGTGGATATTACTGGAGATGTCCAGTAACTGGACCAAACAAGCTGAGCTTACTGGAGAAAGACTAGATTATCCAAGCTGTGTCAGAGAGATACTTTCTAGCCTGATAAGTTACCATCAAGCTCAGGAATAAATGTTTGCTAACAAATTTCATGATCTATGCTGGGTGGTGTTGGCTTTTGATGATTAAAATACAGTAACTTGCTGGGCAGTAGTGGCACACACCTTTAATCCCAGCACTTGGGAGGCAGAAGCAGGTGAATTACTGAGTTCGAGGCCAGCCTGGTCTACAGAGTGAGTTCCAGGACAGCCAGGGCTGCACAGAGAAACCCTGTCTTGAAAAACCAAAAAAAAAAAAAAAAAAAAAAAAAAAAAAAAAGTACAATTACCATATTCCTCCTCTTGTAAGGAATCCCTCATCCATGCTCCTTATGAAAGTGCCCATATTAGTTGGTTTACAAAGATGGAACTTGGTGTTATACTTCTTGGCATCTACCATACGCTTTAAATCTGGGATACATAGATTTTTTCTTCATGTTTGTTATCACAAGAATAGTGTTACCTTCACAGTTGAGACTTCTTTTTAAATTTAGCAAAGATTCTAAAATTTCAGAGTCTCTCATAGAGAAAGTGAAATCACACCACATTAGATAATATAAACACTTCCAGAATAACTACCCTTGTACAGTTCACTCAATACATTTTCATTTCTCTATAAAATTTGAAGACTTTAGTCTAAATACATGCCTAAAAGAAAGCTATAAATATTAATAGGCTCAAGTAAAGGTACGATAAAACTTTGTGTAATGTAATGATTTTATGTTTTTCCATGAAATGCTCCAATCAGTATAGGCCTGAGAATGTAGACTCCCCTGAGATCAAGTGCCTTAGCCTACAGCAAGCCAGATATGAGAACAAACATTCTTTGAAGTCTCTTTTCTCATATTAAAAATTCACATACTTTCTGCATACTACTTCATAATATATCTGTGCTTATTTTAATATAAAAGTAATGTTTCAATCAAATCTTCAAACAAAATTGATTCTTCAAGAAGATTTACAACTTTCCTAGCTAGTAAAGTAAGTATAGAAGTTCTGATTATAGATTGTAACCAAAGGGTTTTTATTCTAAGTGCAATCTCATCTTGGATGCAATGAGGCTTTGAGCAAATTACTTTACCTCTCTGCCATTTTTTTCTCATGTGTAAAATAGTAACTGTGTTATCATGACAGTAAAGGTATCAGAATATTATTTGCTCAAAAATCTGAGAAAAAGGTAAGATGCAATATAACTTGTCAATAAAAGATATTCCAGAGAAGATTGAGTACGCTGGTTGCAAGAGATACCTACCAATCACTCCAGAAGCAATTGTGGTTTACATGATTGTGACTAGGCCCTGGAAATAGAGTATAGAAGAAAGAGATGTGAGCCACATAGAACATGAAGACACGGCATGGTAGCATAGAGAGAATATCATCGTATGTTGGTAAGGTCACCTATGATCTATTATTTATGGCTGGATTCAGTAGGCCATGAAAATGGATAATCCCCAGAATAGTCCAACTCCATAGGCATGAGACAACCACATTCATATATAGAAAAGAGATACACAGATTTTACAGGTTTGGAACCTAATATTGGATTAAATTGGAGTATACATTACAGCTGTATTTCAGAAAATAAACTTGCAGTGTCTCTTCTAAAACCTTATCAGGGCAATCCCTACAGCTATGTAGCAACAGCCATCATTAGAATTCACAGTTACTTGTATAACAGACAAAAGCTTTAACGGTCACAATGGCACAAGGACATTTAAAAACACACTGGGAAAACTGCAATCTCAAAACACTGCTTTGCAAATGCAGAACAAACACTCCACACTCTGTCGTCTCCCATACCACACAGACAGGTGGATCAGCTTACACACAGGACATTGGGAGCCACCGTGATATCCATCTTCCAGCTTTCCTTTCCTTCATCAGTAGGGGCAATGTAAATCCTTTGCTCAGAAGTACACATCCCTCAGACTTGAGAATGCTGTAGATATTCAACTAGAATAAGTCTGTTTAGATAGATAGATAGATAGATAGATAGATAGATAGATAGATAGATAGATAGATAGATAGATGATAGATAGATGATAGATGATAGATAGATGATAGATAGATAGATAGATAGATAGATAGATAGATAGATAGATAGATAGATAGATAGATAGATAGATAGATAGATTAGATAACAACCAAAAACAATCATTGAAAAGATCTCTAGGCAAGAACATGAGAGTCAACTCTTGAAGGACCATGAAAAGCTGTCTGTTTTCTGGTTAGTGAGGCTTACTCTGGAGACCCAGTAGGAAATTCTACAAAGGACAGAACCACTATGCTCCCAGATATTAGGCTCCTGACACCGTGAGCCCTCAACCCCATAATCCTCTTCATATCAGTCACTTAGACAATGTCCCAAGCTCCTGGTATTCTGGCTGGACTCCACCCTGACAGTTACCTGGCTACAACCAGGTATGCCCTGCCCCACAATTACCTGGCAACAGCAAGGTAGCCCAGCCCACTATAAAAGGAGCTGCTTGGACCCTCTTCTCTCTCTTGCCTCTTTTTTTTTACCTCTTGACACCTCTCTCCCTGTCCTTTCCGCGCTCTCTCAACATATGACCATGGCCACTCCCTTCTTTACTTTTCTCTTTCTGCTTTTCAGCAATAAAGTTCTAAAACCATGGACCATCTCTGCCTGTCATGACCCACCATGCTGGGGCAACAGAACAGGACTCCCTCTAAGGAGCTGAACATCTAAACTCTCACTGCACGGAATCCTCCCTGAGCTCCAGCCACAGCTGCCAGCCTAACCAAACAGCCCTCTGAGCAAGCAGCCTAAGCTAGTCAGACTCTCTTGTCCTGGTGGTAACCTGCCAGAGCTCTCCTCTTGCTCTTTGGCCCCCGGGCCAGAGTCCACCGGAGGATCTGTTCTCAGCTGTTTCATTACATTCAGGGACTTCTGGGATGTCTAAGAGGGAGATCCTCTCATCCCTAGGCTCTTTGCAGGCCAGCGACCCCAAAGCCAGTTCTTCCATGGTATTGAGCAGTCTATGGTACCCAAGAGTTGGAGCCCGACTCCAGCAATTCAGTGGGGACCTGAGACTGTACTTTTCCCAGAGCAGGGTTCTGCAGCCTCACATGGCATCCCATGTCTGTTCTGTGGGGTCCCACAGCAGTCTCCTGTGTCTGGCACCCAACAGTCAACTGTCATATAGGGGGTACCAATGTATCCAGGTGGATATGTAACAGAGAATTGCCTTTTCTGGCATCACTTGGATAGACGCCCCTTGGTTCTATGGAGGCTTGATGACCCAGGATAGGGGAAAGCTAGGTTGCTGAGGCAGGAGTGGATGGGTAGGTGGGTGAACACTGTCATAGAGACAGTGGAGAGTGAAGAGAGAGATAGGAGGCTTGTGGAGGGGAAACTGGGAAGGGGGATAACATTTGAAATGTAAATAATATAATAACCAATAAAAAGGAAATGAAAGAAAAGACAAAGAATTATATCTTTGTCCTACTTATGTGTGTGTTCCTGAATGTATATGATAAGGAGGGCTTAATTATAGGATATGTTGTGTATATTTAGTGGCAAGTGTCATAGATAGTTAACATGAAGGCTCTGGATCTTTCAATTGACCAATCAGAGTTTCCGGAATTTCTTTTCATTGGTAGGATACTTACACTAATGTCAATTTTAATCATGTGAATGTATGGGAGATGGTTTAATTAATAAAGTGCTTGTAATGCAAGCATGAGGACATGAGTTCAAATGTTCAGCACTCATTCAAAAGAGAAAATATAGCACGGTGGAGATTGTAATCTCAGGGCTAAAGAGACAAACAAGCAGTGTTTGATTGTACAGCTATTTCACCTCCTTAATTAAGCTTATTGTTACATTTACAAGATACTGATTTTGTATGTTGATTTTATAACCTACCACTTTGTGAATGTGTTTATCTGAATTTTCTGGTATAGTTTACAAGAAATTTTTCGAACATGTTTATAATTTTCAAACCTGAGATTTTTCCCTTATGAATCTTTATTGCTTTTATTATTTCAATTGCATTCTTTCTTCTTCTAAGAGTTCCCTAACAATAGAAGTGTAGAGAATGAAATCCTTTTTTATTGTACCTTATTTTAGCAAAAGCAATTAGAATTTCTCCCATTTAATTTAATGTTAGCTATGAGTTAGAAATATATAGCATGTGTTATGATAATATATATTCATGTTGTTTCTAAGTTTCTTCATGGTATTCATCACAAGGAAAGTTTCAATATTATTACAGGTCTCTTTTTATTGAGATAATTATGTGGTTTCTATCTTTTTTATTTATATTGTATTATAAGCGTATCGATCTGCATATGTTGAACCATGCATACATTTTTGAATGCACCTAATTGGCTCTTGAAATATTAATCCCTTAGTGTGCTTTTCTATTCATTTTGCAAACAGTATTTTTCACTATTTGAAATTTTATTTATTGGGCATAACGGCCTAAATTTTGCTTTCTTTTTTATATGTAAGATGGGAATGTAAGAATGAGTTTTCCCTTTTTATTTTATTTAAATTTTAGGAGAATTTCTGTTAGCTTTTAAAAAGATATGAGGAATTTGTCAGTGAATCTATCTGTGTTTGGATTTTCATCTGGTTCTTTACTATGTTAATATATAACTTATTTATATATCTTTCATTATTTTTGGTAGGTATTATGTGTTTGGAATTTCATTTGGATTTGACATGTTTTTACTGATGAATTTTCAATTTCTAATGATGAGCTTCTGTATTTAATTGAAATCTCTTATAATATGCCATTTTAATTTTTTTCTCTCTTCTGGTGACAATTGCTAGAGGTTAAGCAATTATTTTAATATTAGAGAAATATTAGGAAAACCTATTGATTTTCCTTCTTTTTTTTTTTTTTTTTTTTTGCTAAAGGTGGTTTGATAGTTTAGGATAAAAATTTAGAAATCTGAATAGTGTCCCTAAACCATGCTCTTGCTCTTGTGATATTTTTATTTCATTTCTTTCAGAAGCATTTAATAGATTTTAGCTACATATTGGTCAATTTTGTTTCATCTTTGAGTAAATACACACACATACACACACACCAAAACACTGTAAATATTTAAAATTTTTAGTTGGTGCTAAATCATTAGTAGAATTTTTGGACAATTTTTAAGAACTATTCATAAACTATAAATATATTTCTGACTGGGCAGTGGTGTCATGTGCCTTTAATCCAAGCATTTGGGAGACAGAGGCAGGCATATCTCTGAGTGTGAGGCCAGCATGGTCTACAGAGTGAGTTCCAGGACAGCCAGGGCTACACAGAGAAACCCTGTCTCAAAAAAACAAATTAAAAAAAATATATATATATATATATATTTCTGTGAATGACATTCATTTTCAACAGACTTAAAACCCAGTGCATAAAATGTGATGAGTTACAGCATTCCTACACCAAAAATTTCAATACAACACTTTATTGCTGTTTTCTTAATTCAAAATTATTATTAATACAGTGGTTCTGTTAACAGCTTAACAGTAGTTCAAGCAACCCAAAATGAAGAATTTATGGAAGCATTTTTTCCATGATAATTGTCATTTCAGAAATCAGGGTGTTAGACTGTGCTCTACCAGAAAATGCAGCAGTTCTAACAATTTTAAAAGATTTTAGAAATCTTTCATGTGATTATATATATGTATTACACATATATACATATATAATTTCTATTATTTAAAATTTCATTTACTGTCATATAATAAGTAGACGTAGTTGGCAAATAAGAAAAATCATGGAAGGAAGATGGGTGATATAAACATGTCTTTTGAGGTTGAGTGTCCCACGGGTATATAATCTCTGCACTTTGATGAGTTTTGAACTACACAAAGAAATTTCTCTAAAAGAGATCAGAGATAAGCAATGATGTATGGATATAGAAATACAGATTTAGAGGTCTGTTAGAAATTATGTGAAGTTAGAAAATTAATAGTATTGAATTCACTCTTAAGGCCTGTAAACTCCCCAACTCTGGGTTCTTGGTCCTATTTGCCATATCAGGCATATGTGCACATCATTGAAATTGACCTTCAATTTAATCCTAATACAACTCTTCATTCCCATAATAATTGTGCCACTGTTGTGCACATGAACACTTCTTGCCATAATGATCATTACTTTAGCTCATTTAAACTATACTAGGTCCCCCAAAGGCTTATTACAAAAAAAGGAAAGAAAATGTATAAGAGCCAGTGGTCAGGAAGGATAAGATTGAAACACTGTGTTTTAGACAAGACAGGAATAATGTACTAATAACAATTGTAGCTGACTTCATAAGACCAGCACACAATCATGCCAGTCAAAATTCAACTACATAAGGGAGAAATACCCAAGAGCTGCCATCTCCAGCTAAGTAGGTATTGACAGTTGACTTCTTGGGGAGAAAGTTTTCTTAAAAGTGTGGCCAATGCTAAGAGGCTATCAGCCATGGGAAGGCTGCCTATGGCCAGCCCAAATTGGAATCAGTGGAATACAGTAATAATAATTAATATTAATAATAATAACAACAAATTTTATTATAAATTAAAACAGGAAACCTGAATTAGGGAGGGAGTAGAGGTGAAACATTAGGAGTAGGATTAGACTTAATGGAAATACAATGTATACTTGTAAAAATTCAAAAATAATTAAAACAAATATTATTATTAATCTATATATTAGAAATTTAGCCAGGCAGTGGTGGTGTATGCTTTTAATCCCAGCACTTGGGAGGCACAGGCAGGCAAATTTCTGAGTTCAAGACCAGCCTTGTCTACAGAGTGAGTTTCAGGATAGCCAGGACTACACAGAGAAACCCTGTCTCTAAATAAATAAATAAATAAAAGTTAACATTAAAAGAAACCCAAATTATGCAGGAAAGAGTTGTCAGTGTTTTATAAATGTATGTGTGTGTGTGTGTGTGTGTGTGTGTGTGTGTATGTGTGTGAATGTGTGTGTGTATCTACACACGTGTTATAATCAGGGTAATTAATGAAAAAAAAAAGTCTGTTTACTAAATCACAAAAATGACCTTCAGTAAAAGTAACTAAGAAAAAAAATATCTATACTTCTGAACTTTAGAACACTTTGTGAGGAAACATTTTAATTGCTTTATTGCTTCTTTAAAATACTTATTATAATTTCAGAAAATGATTTTACCCTATATAACATATAAAAGTTACACCGAAGTATTTGTAATGGTAAGTTTAATTTGTGGCTACTGCCAAGGATTCTTGATGTCAATGTGAATTAAATTATTTTCAAAGTCTTTGAAACATGGTACATTTTTTCTTCCCTCTTTTAATGTATTTTTATTGGTTATTCTATTTATTTATATTTCAAATGTTATTCCCCTTCCCAGTTTCCCCTCCAAAAACCCCCTATCCCCTACCACCTCCTCCCCTTGCCTCTATAAGGGTGCTCTCCTACCCGCCCACTCACTTCTATCTCAGCATCCTATCATTCCCCTACACTGGGTCATGGAGCCTCCACAAGGGGATATCTTCCCACTGATGCCAGATAAGGCAGTCCTCTGACACATATCCACCTAGAACCATGGGTCCAAACATGTATACTCTTTGGTTGTTAGTTTAGTCCCTGGGATCTCTTGGGGATCTGCTTGGTTGATATTGTAATACTTTCTATGGGGTTGCAAACCACTTTAGCTCCTTCAGGCCTTGCCCTAACTCCTAGAACCTGTAGACACAATATCCAGTGGACAGGCACGGTCCCCGTTTGAAGGATGGGGCCACCCACCCACCTCAAAAATACTAATCCATAATTCCTCCTGTCAAAAAAACCAAAAAAACAAACAAACAAACAAAAAAAACCAATGCAGGGACAAAGAATAGAGCTGAGTCTGAGGGAAAGGCCATACAGAGACTGCACCACCTAAGGATCCATCCATTCTGCAGATACCAACCCCAGACATTGTTGTTGATGCCAAGAAGTGCTTGCTGACAGGAGCATGGTACCTTTTTAGTAGATAAATCTGTGACATTGGATGTCATAATTTTTATTGCTCTGAGAAATGAAGAAAAGTATTAAATCACAATTTCAGACTTTATCTCAATCTAAATTTATTGTGTGTTCTGTTGTGCATACTGTATATATTTAAGAAATTCATCACGTCTTCCTAAGAAAAATTGTTACAGAAGAGCTTGGCAACTTTAGTGGCTTATATTCTTTTCTTTTGTATTTTCCACTGAATAATCTACATAGTTTATTTTATGGGACATTTTTCTTGTAAAGGAGTTTCTATAAAACTTAATGTAGTGGTTAAATTGTGGGTGCTTTAAGACATTTGTTAGGTGAGTTATTTAGAGTTATTGTTGCCATGCTAAATGCATAGCAGAACAATTAACAAAAGAAAGATTCATTTTGACTTATGGTTTCTTTTTTTATTTTTTGTTTTTAGTTTTTTTTTTTTTTTTGGTTGTTGTTGTTGTTATTTTTGGTGGTTTCCTAGCCCTTCTCCTCCATGATTTCATAAGTTTTATTACATGAGTCTTTGACCAATTCTCCTATGCAAATACTAAGAATGCAATTACAAGCCAAAATATTTTTAGAATACAACTACAGGGCAAAAAAAATAAGCCCATATATCAAGTAAAAATTATATAGAGAAAAGGTTTGTTCTACCTAATTGTGTACTTTTATAGATCCAGGTTAGCAGTCAATGGAAAGTTGCCATCCTCACTTAAGACCTGTCTATGTTTAGTTAGTTATCTCTGGAAATGTTTTCTTCCATACAGATGAGAACAAGTGATTGAATTACTAATTATACAGAGTTCTTAATCAAATCAGTGAACAGTCAAAATTATCATCATATTAGAAAATAATGGGTTCTTGAGAATCACAAAACTTATGTAATCTCTCTCTCTCTCTCTCTCTCTCTCTCTCTGTCTCTGTCTCTGTCTCTCTCTCTCTCTCTCTCTCACACACACACACACACACATATAGTCTGTAGTCCAACTAACCCAACAGTGGAGAGCTGAGAATGAGAAGTCCAAAATTCTAGCAGTTGCTCAGTCCCACAAAGCTAATTGTTTCATCTGATCTTCTGTATAAGCTGGAAACCCGAAGAAGTAGGATATAACAGATGTGCCCCAGAATTAAGATGTGTACCACCATGCCTGGATCTGTCACTTCCTTTGTCCCAGTCTGGCCTTGAACTCAAAGATATGGTACCTTTGTCTCCTGGGATTAAAGTCATGTACTAACTTGCCTGGGCCTAAGCTTCTCATGGACGGTTCGCCTCAAGATCTCCATGTCAAGAATCTAAACACACGCCTGTGTCTTCAGCCTCAAGATCTGGATAACAGATGTGCCCTCATTTTCTGGACTGAAGTTCATTCCTGATGTAGTCAAGTTGACCACCAGGAATAGCCATCACAGATAATTATTGGATAGTATATGATTCTAGAAGTACTACACATATGGTTTATACCCATAACATGCTTATACCCATAAACATGTACCAACCTATAAATTGGTCTGAGAAACTAGTTTGTGAAGTCAAAAGAAATTAAAAAAAGAGAAAACATCAAAAGAAGTATGCATAATTGGTCAAAGAGCTGAGCATAAGAGATTCAATCCTCAGCATGAAACAGGACATCAACACTAAGTCTCCACTCCCTGTTTAGAGAAGGGACAATGAATGCGTTAGTCATATGGTGTGGAGGAATTTTGTAAAATGCTGTCTTCTGCACTTAACATGACTATCACAAGTATAATCTAAAAACATCTCTTGTTACCAGCACAAAATCTGTGCTTGATACAGAGAGCTCAAATCCTGCATAGATGCAGTAGATCTTCTGGATATCACACTAGGTACTGAGTTCTTATTGTCAGTAGGTAGTTGATAGACGAAGGAAAGTCATTGTGAGGTTGTGTCAATTGGTAAGTTTTCTATGTTCCATAGATGGCTCCACATCCATGTACATACGGGAAACACTAACTGGATATAGTGGGTTATCCAGAAAAAATAAACAAACAAATAAATTAAGCTGACTTGCATTTGAGGTAGAGTATGATGCAAGGATGAGGTGGCAAGAGAGTTGGAGAGGAAACTATGAATAGATATGAACATATTTCATTATATACATGTATACAATTCTTAAAAAATAATTGTTTTGGCATTAAAAATCAAAACCAATATGAAGTTCAGAATTGTTCTTTCCATGTCTGTAAAGAATTGAGTTGGAGTTTTGATGAGGACTGCATTGAATCTCTAAATTGCTTTTGAAAAGATTATCATTTTTACTATGTTAATTCTATCAATCTATGAGCATAGGAGATCTTTCTATCTTCTGAGCACTTCTTAGATTCCTTTCTTCAGGGACTTGAATTTCTTTTCATATAAATCTTTCACTTGCTTAGTTAGAGTTACATCAAGATATTTTATATTATTTGTGACTTTGTGAAGGGTGTGGTTTCCCTAATTTCTGTCTTATCCAGTTTATCCTTCGTATAAAAACAGGCTACAGATTTGTTTGAGTTAATTTTCTATGCAACCACTATGCTGAAGTTGTTTTTCAGCTGTAGAAGTTCTCAGGTAGAACTTTTGGGGTCACTTATGGATACTATCATAACATATGGTACTAATACCTTGACTTCTTTCCAATTTGTATCCTTTTGACTGACTTTTGTTGTCTAACTGCTCTAGCTAGAACTTCAAGTACTACATTGAAAAAAAAAATAAGGAGAGAATGGGAATCCTTGCTTGCCCCTGATTTTAGTGAGGTTCCTTCAAGTTTCTCTCCATTTAATTTGATGTTGGTTGTTGGTTTGCTGTATATTGTTTTTCCTTATGTTTAGGTATGTGCCTTAAATCCCTGATTCCTCCAATTCTTTTAACATGAAGGAGTGTTGTATTTTGCCAAATGCCTTTTCAGCATCTAATCAGATGATCATGTGATTTTTTTTCATTTGAGCTGTTTAGATAGTGGATTAGGTTGATGGATTTCCAAATATTGAACCATTACCGCATCCATGGACTAAAGCCTACTTGATCATGGTTTTGATGGGTTCTTTGATTTCATTTGTGAGAATTTTCTTTACTATTTTTGAATTGGTAATCATAAACAAAATTGGTCTGAAGTTCTTTTTCTTTGTTAGGTCTTTATGGGGTTTAGGTGTCAGAATAACTGTGGCTCCACAGAATGAATTAGGTAGTGTTCCTTCTCTTTCTATTTGGTGGAATAATTTGAGGAGTTCGTTTTTTGAAGGTCTGGTAGATCTCTGCACTAAAACCATCTGGCCCTGGTGGGTTTTTTGTTTGTGTATTTGTTTTTTTTTTTTTTTTTTGGGGGGGGGAGGACTTTTAATAACTGCTTCTATTTCCTTACAGGTTATGGGACTGTTTAGATAATTTCTCTGATCTTGATTTAATTTTGGTATAGAATATCAGTCTAGAAAATCATACATTTCATCTAGATTTTCCAGATTTGTAGAATATAGGTTTTTGTAGGAAGATTTGATGATTTCTTTAAGTTTCTTTAGTTTCCCTTGTTCTGTCTTCCTTTTCATTTCTCATTTTGTTTATATGGATATTGTCTTTATGCCTTACATTTGGAATAACAAAAGAGCAAGGATACTGAAAAGAATTCTCAACAATGAAAGAACTTCTGTAGAAATCACCATCCTTGACCTCAAGCTGTAGTAACAGGCAATAATGATAAAAATTGCATGGTATTGCTATGAATAAAGACAGGACTATCAATGGAATACAATAAAAGACCCAGAAATAAACACACATACCTGTGGACCCTTGATCTCTGACAGCAAAGCCAAAAATATACAGTGGAATAAAGACAGCATCTTCAAAAACTGGGTCTGAACTAACTGGTAGTCTGCATGTAAAAGAATAAAAATTGATCCATATTTATCACTATACAGAGTTCAAGTTCAATTGGATTGAGGATGTCCACATAAAACCAGATACACTGAAACTAATAGAAGAGAAAGTTGGAAATAGTCTTAAATGCATTGGCACAGGGAAAAGTTACCTGAACAGATCACCAATGGCTCAGGATCTAAGATCAAAAATTAACAAATGGAATCTCATAAAATTGAAAAGCGTTTGTAAGAACATTGTCAATTAGACAAAAATGGCAACATTCAGATTGGAAAAAGATCTTCACTAACTCAAAAAGTTAGATTCTAGAAAACCAAATAACCCAATTAAAAAAAATGGGGTCCTGAGCTAAACAGAGAATTCTCAATTGAGGAATCTCAAATGACTGAGAAACACCTAAAGAAATATTAAATATTCTTAGTCATCAGGAAACTGCAAATCAAAATGATCCTGATATTCTACCTTATACCAAATAGAATGGCTAAGATAAAAAACTCTAGTGTCAACACATGTTGGCAAAGATGAGGAGAAAGACAAACACTCCTCCATTGTTGGTGGGATTGCAAACTGGTACAACCACTCTGAAAATATATCTGGTGACTCCTCAGAAAAATTGGAAGTAATTCTACCTGAAGATCCAGGGATACCACTCCTGGGCATATACTCCCAGATGTTCTACCTTACCCTAAGCACACCAGTTCCACTATATTTAATAGCAGCCTTGTTTGCAATAGACAAAAGCTGCAAACAACCCAGATGTCCCTCAACTGAAGAATGGATACAAAAATGAGGTACATATACACAATGGAATACTACTCAGCTATTAAAAACAAGGACATCATGAATTTTGATGGCAAATGAATAGAACTAGAAAATATCATCCTGAGTGAGGTAACTCAGACTCAAAAGGACATAGATGACATGCACTCTCTGATAAGTGGATATTAGACAAAAATGTCAGAATACCCATGATACAATTCACAAACCATGTGAAGCTTAGGAAGAAGGAAAGCCTAAGTGAGGCTACTTCAATCCCACTTAGGACGAACAAAATAATCACCAGATGCAAAGGAAGGCAGGGACCTGGGTGGAAGAGGGGAGGGGGAAGTAAAAGGATGACAGAATAAGTTATGGTGAGAGACAGGAAAGAAGTACAAAAGGCAAGCAGAATGAATAGAAAAATGTAAGAGTGAGGGATGGGGTTGGGGAAACCTCTAGAAAGTCCCTGACACTAGGGATATTAAAGGATCACATAACCCAACTGGGATGACCTTAGGTGAAATGTCCAACAGTTTGGAGGTGGAACCTAAAGACATCAGTAATTAGACATGGCCTGAATTTGAGACACCCACTGGCTGGTCTGTAGTCTCTGTTACACATGTAGCAGAGGTCAGCCTTGTCTGGATTCAATGGGAAATGGTGTTCTTAACCCTGTAGAAACCTGATGTCACAGAGAAGGGTGATGCTATGAGGGTGAGGTGGGAGTGGGTGGGGAAGCATCCTCTCAGAAGCAAAGGGAGGGAAGATGAGGTTAAAAACTCATGGAGGCGGGGATCAGGAAGTGGAGCAATATTTGGAATGTAAATAAAAAGAATAATTTATAAATATCAAAATTAAATTTGGTCTTGTATTCATCTGTAGATAGCTTTGAAAAATCATTAAATAAATTCCATAAGGTTAAACATCAATTAGTATTTGCAAAAGTTACCCTCATAGATTCAAGGGAGTTTCAACTATTGTCGATTTCCACATTATCACCCAGGGATCCGAATTCCATTCCTTGGTGTCACAGTACTCTCTTCTCCACTCCCTCCTGTTTCCAACTGATCCCTCCTGCTCTCATCCCCAACCAACCCTAGTCTACATACAAATTCTATAGGAGATCCAAGTGTCCCCTTTGAGCCCTCCATGTTACTTAGTCTCTCTAGGTCTAGTAGATTATAGCATTATTATCTTTACTAAACTGCTAATATCTAGTTATAAGTGAGTACATACCCTGTTTGTCTTTCTGGGTCTCAATTACAGCACTCAGGGTGATTTTTTTTTCTTCTAGTTCTATCTTTTTGCTTACAAGTGCCAAACAGATCTTTTTTTTTAAAGAGTTGAGTAATACTCCATTGTGTAAATTTTCTTTTATTGTTTACCCATTGGAGAGATTTTGAGGTTGTTTCCAGTTATTAGCTATTATGAAAATTGTTGCTATGAACATAGTTGAGCAAGTGTCTTTGTGGAATATGCTTCTGAGTATATGTCCAGGAGTGGTATATCTATGTAAAAATTTGAATAAAAAATTAAAAGAACACATCACCATATCTATCATGTTACATATTGGTCTAAGAATCTGTCAAACAGTTAAGAAATATTGCCTTATTAAGATGTCAGAATTTATCTTTGGACAAATTAAACTTAACTCTGAGTTTTAGCTTACATGCATAAAATAGTAATACCTCTATAATTAAAATTTAATCAGTGTTTACATAAAATTGATTCATTATAATTGTAGATGTATATTAGCAAGACTGTGATTTTATTTCCAACTACATCAACAAAGAAACTATCATAGTAATCAAGTTCCATGAGTTCTCTGGTTTTCTGGTACATATAAAAGTAGCTTTTATGAGATACTATAGTATTTTCTTATAACAGCATTATATCTAAAAACATGTATATTCCTTAATTAAAAATACTTTATTGCTAAAAAAAAAAAAAAAAAAAAAAAAGACAGCAATCATCTGAGGCTCACAAAGAATCTACCCAAACATTCATGTAAGCTGGTAAGTATTATGGATTCTAATAGTTGAAATACCAGATTGGGGAAGGGGTTTTAAAAGGCAGTAATAAAACCTGACTTATTAATGGTTCTTTCTTTTATGAAATTTCTCCTTTTTTTCTTGAAATCTTTCTTTGTTTTTAGTATCACTTAATCATCTTACTTGCTTGTTTATAAATAACAGGTCTTCATGTGATAAAGTTCAGTGATGATATTGTAGCAGCTACTTATATCCTCTGGACACAAATTCACTTCCATACAGTCTTGAAACTCTATGAGTCATTTGTAGCATTGAACTTAACTTTTTCTACCTCTGCTTAACACTGATATGTTTAAATTTCCAGTGTTCACAATAAAATATGGAACAATGAATCCTTCCAGGAGATTTTCATTGCCTTTTTCTGGAACCATCAGAATCAAAAATATAAGTAGATATATCTCTCTAAATGTATTTCTTAAGCTATATGACTTAAAAGCAAATACAGCTCTGAGATCCACAGGCTGTATTATCAGTCATGAAATGTTAACATCAGAGTATAGCTCCATTAGAGCTCCTGTGTGGCCCATCATATTAATGGTGATCACTGTCCTTTTGGGAAAGGATTCTTAAGCCAGTATGATTTCAAACAGCATTCTAAGTACATTTAAAGATAGTGTAACTCTCACCTCTAAAAAAAAACCCAACTTCTCTATTGAAGAAGATAGAGACCATTATAGAAAGCCACAACTGGCCAAAGTGATGAGAACAAATGTCCATGGAATATCCATCCACAATTAATATATCCACAAGACAATCCTTACATCTAAGAGTTAGGACCATCACAGAAGATGGGAATGAATGATTGTATTAGGACTAGGAGATCTCCTGAGATCTTTTGTATATGATGTATTTTAAGTAGGACAATTAGTTGCACCCAGGAACTACAACAATGCATCTTCCTTAGACTTGCACAGTGACAACACAATTTGCTAT
The DNA here is from genome assembly GCF_978045245.1 of Mus caroli. Taxonomy (NCBI): domain Eukaryota; kingdom Metazoa; phylum Chordata; class Mammalia; order Rodentia; family Muridae; genus Mus; species Mus caroli. The sequence goes on along the minus strand of NW_028227257.1, from coordinate 81,111,624 downwards.
GCTAATGTCAATGGGGAAATTTCTCAAGGCCCCATCTTGAGATGAATTCCCAGTCCTGTGCTGTGTGGAAGGGATGTAGGTGGGTCTCAGAATTCCTTCCTCTGCCAGTGCTTCATTTTGTGCCTTAAGTGGCACAATGAGCTTCAAAACAGGAAGAATAAGTCATTATTCCCCCAAAACAATTCTTAACAGGGTTTCTGATCTCAAGTGGTGAGCCCTAAACAAATACACAAACAAGCAATACTAAATAGAGTTGGAACTTTGTATTTATATATACACATGTTTGTGTCTCTACGTGTATAACAATTGCAACTAAAGCAGAAGTAGTCATGAATTGGACAGAAAATGTTTGGGACTAGAAAATATTTTGAGGGTAAAGGAAGGAAATGCAAATACTATAGTATAGGACATGCATGAAATTCTCAAATGTGAAATAAAAGAAACGATAGAGCAGCAGTCCAGAGGACACTCAGAGATCCACTTAAGGCACAAAATGAAGCACTGGCAGAGGAAGGAATTCTGAGACCCACCTACATCCCTTCCACACAGCACAGGACTGGGAATGATGCCCAGAAACCCTTCTGCCACCATGCCACATAGGCAAGGCAGAGAGGGAACACTCAGATATTTGCTATCCTTGAGTCTACCCATCAGCAGAAGCTACTACAATGTGAAAATATGTGTTGGACAGATGGAAGAGAAAGAAAAGCAGAAAAGTTTGAGCATTATGAAGAGATGATATGTACTCACTGATAAGTGGATATTAGCCCAGAAACTTAGAATACCCAAGATATAAGTTACAATTGGCAAAACATATGAAACTGAAGAAGAACGAAGACCAAAGTGTGGACACTTTGCCCCTTCTTAGAATTGGGAACAAAATACCCATGGAAGGAGTTACAGAGACAAAGTTTGGAGCTGAGACAAAAGGATGGACCATCTAGAGACTGACGTATCCAGGGATTCATCCCATAATCAGCCTCCAAACGCTGACACCATTGTATACACTAGCAAGATTTTGCTGAAAGGACACTGATATAGCTGTCTCTTGTGAGACTATGCCGGGGCCTAGCAAACACATAAGTGGATGCTCACAGTCAGCTATTGGATGGATCACAGGACTCCCAATGGAGGAGCTAGAGAAAGTATCCAAGGAGCTAAAGAGATCTGCAACCCTGTAGGTGCAACAACATTATGAACTAACCAGTACCTTGGAGCTCTTGACTCTAGCTGCATATGTATTAAAAGTAGGCCATCACTGGAAAGAGAGGCCCATTGGACAAGCAAACTTTATATGCCCCAGTATAGGGGAACGCCAGGGCCAAAAAGTGGAAGTGAGTGGGTAGGGGAGTGGGGGGAGGGTATGGGGGATTTTTGGGATAGCATTGGAAATGTAAATGAGGAAAATACCTAATTAAAAAACAAAAAACAACAACAAAATAAAATGAAGAGAGGTAGAACCAGAGACACCAGGATGTAGAGGAGTAGCATGTTTTGTGTAGACTGCCCTCCCACCTGAGTCCATAGTGAAATCCCAGTCCACTCTTCCACAGAAGGCTGTGTCTGGGTCTGTGGTAAAAGAGCAGCAGGGTTCTGTGCCAATATCTGTGGCCCATATTACCAATAAAGACTATGCCCATTTCCCTGGTTTTGACTATTACTGGGGACCACATAGATGTCCAGGGGATTTCCAGAGTTTACCCCACCCCTCTCTGACTGCTGATCTCTGGAGAGCTTGCCCCACATTTTACCAGCTACAGAAACCTCGTCTGGACAGCAAAGTAGAGCTGGTGGAATGTCATGGCTAAGCCACCTGATGGCTTGAGCACAGGAGAGATGTCCCTGTTAGTTGTCTGTCAAGAGTCTGTCAGGTTGAGTAAAAGGGTAATGTTCTCAGCCTGTCACCCCTTGCCACCTACAACAGTTGGGAGAGCTTGTCCCTGGTTTATGAGCAGGTGAGCTATTCCTGCCCCTCAGCAACAGCAGCACTCAGGAGATCATGTCCTGCTACACAATTGGGCAGTATAGTAAAACTGGCCTTGGTGTCAGAGGCATTTGATCCAGCCACATGTTGGAAGAGGAGGAGAGCTGACATTGCCCCTTGACAGCTTTCACATTGCTTGAGCTAGCCAGGGCAGTATTGAAAAACATTTTGATGCGATTTGCTTCCACTTATGCCCAGACCCAGCTGGGGTCCCTCAACCTGGGGAGAATCAGGGTTCTGGTACTCAGGTGGGCAAGGAGTCAGCAAGTGAGAAACAGACTTGAACACAAGAGAGTGCTGAATCTGAGTGTAATTTCTCAAAGCATCAGACTTATATAGTCATTACAGAAGAAAACAGGGAAGTAAGGTGATGCATCAGCCAAGATACATAGAGGTCATCTGATGCATAATCACTCTTTACACAAAACAGAAAAATGCATACATATAAAGTATCAGGAACCAGGCAGTGGTTACAACTGAGATAAAATCAGCCCTATCTAAAGGCAGATTATTCTTAGGAGCCAGGTGTGAGGGCTTCATGCCCCAGGAGCAAGGGTTTCACACCCCAGCCACAATTTTAGTCTATTGTACAACCCACCACAAGGGGTACCTTAGTAAATACCTAATTATGCTATTCTTCTGGGCTTTGTGAAAATGTGTACCAGGGAGGTTCCATTCTTGCTAACCTTTCTGTGAATAATACAATACTCTAATTCCTTCCTAAACCACAATCCACCTTCTTCCTAGACCATTGTAAATTCCTGCATATGGGAGTGACTCAGCTGTTATTCTAAGTGCTTGTGGGGGAACCTCCATTTACCAGAGGAGCCCACAAACTTTCTTCTATTATGTAATGCAGTCTGCCAGACATGAGTGTAATGAGAATTCTAAGTTTACTTTGTTGAACTTGCCCTGAGATTTCTAACTCTTATCCAGTAAACTGTAATGCCTGATTTCTTTCGCTATCTCTCTTTCAACACTGGAGGCATTTGGTCTGAATAAGTAACATTCTTATGAAATTCCAAGCCCAAGGTAGGCTCGAGGATTGACTAGAATGTTGGGACACTGGTGGAGGCCAGGACACAATCTAACTTGGCTATTAATTAAATCATTCCTTGGGGGCACCTATAATAAAACAATACTGAAAGAAAGCATGCAAAACCCTCCACCAACTATCGCAAGGAAAAATCTGGACCACATCCGTGTTATGGGATGCCAAGGATCTCCAGCAGACCAGTTTCCATGAAACTATTTGCCTCAGGACTGCAGTAAAGCTTTTGGACTTGTCATGCAGACTCCACTGGAGTCTAACATCTACCTCATGTATGAACTAGAACACATGAAATAGAGTGTCCAAAGCTACAGGATCTGCATGAGAGAGGGCAACAACAGGATAGCTGAGAGAAGTTTTGATGAGGATCCAGTATTGATGGTGCAGCAGAAGGCAAAGGCATGGAACAAGTCCAGTGACTCATTGCAATTGATATTTCTAAATAAAGATGTATGGATGAAAGGCTTTACTGTAGGACGCACTGCAATGCAGTGTGATACATGGCTTCCACCAGATATTTTCTACATTAGTTTTGTTTTCTTTCATTGAGTTTTTTATTTTCTTTTTTTAGGGGAGAATTTTTCAAGTGCAGAGGGCACATACAAAGGGAAAGCTACATGAGTGGGACTGGAATGCATAATGTGGAGCTTACAAAGAATCAATAAAAAAGAAAATAAATTTCTTTTTCAAAGAAAAATGAAAGAATATACTTTTATTGAGCACTGGGTCTTTAAAGTAGACGTGTGATAATTAGCCAGACTGAACTATAAACGTAAGCCCTAGAGGGCCAATGAATACTATTGTTTAGCTAAATTTACATAGTATCAAGCTTATATCCAGAGATAAATGCTGTTCTCATGGTCAAAAAGTGAATTATAATAAAGGCAGAAAAGCTAAAATTCATAACAGACAATTCTGAACCTTAAGCATATCATTTATACCATAAATTTAGGATTCCATCTGAAGCACAGGGAAATCTACAGAAGAAGGAATAGGAAGAATGTAAAATCAGAAAGATAGTAAGAAGGATTGTGAAATAATACCTGTAGATAAGATAACGCCATTGCAGTCATGATGTGACAGCAGCTGCAGTTGTCTGTAATGGTTCTGGATAAAATAGACATAAAGACTGGTGATCTAGGTGGCCCCATACCTCACAGCTGTACTATTGGATCCTAATAGATTCAGAAGGAGAGACAGTCACTGCCTTTACCCAACCACCAATGCCCCCATCTGGATGCAATGTATAGCTACCATCTAGGGTCTACACAGATGGCTCTGACTAAACTTAATGAATCATAAAGGCAAACCCAAACTCATCAATCTGAACAGGGATTCGGTGGGAGGATGGGGACCATGCTTCATAGAATTAGGAGACAAGAAAAAGTGTAGGGAAGAAATAACCAGAATGCATTTTATTAATTTTCAAACTCTATTAATTTTCAAATGTGTCAGAACAGAAACTTAACAATACAACAAAACCAAAAATTGCCAGTTCAATTCAATAAATATAAATATTTGAAAGCTAAAATAAATCATTCAAAATATTATTTTCTTCTTAAGAGTACTGATTGTCTAGTGCTGACTAATTAGGCAAATAGCTTTTTTTTCTAAATTTTCTCATATGACAGGACATATTAAGTAAATAGGATTTAAACTGGATTATGAGAATCTTTTTCATACAACACTCATTCATGTGATGAACTGTCCATTCCAATATGTCTAAAATCAATTAAAATAAAAGTGAAGACATACTCGGTTATTACTACTATAAACCATCTAGTAAATATTAGGTTATGATACACTGCAGTTCTATTAGTTCTATTAATGTGTAAACTCTAAAGAATGTGTTGAACAAAATGGAAAAAAAATCCAAGCTTAGGAGGTTTAGCAAAACATGTCATAATGAAACATTAATTCCCTCAGTTTTTCCTGTTCTACTTTCTCTGACATTGTAATTTACCAAATCCATTAATAAGCTTCAACATCGATTTTCTCTAATCCATTATGATCCCTGAATTTTAAAGTGTTTTCTTGTTCTTTGTGGAAGAAAATATTCTAAAGCAGATTATTGAATTATTTATGTTTCACATCTTATTCATCCATTTTTAAAATATTGTACTTACAAACAAGTACGTAAAATTATTTCACTGTGTTTAAGGTATAAAATATTTTAATTAGTTAAATGATCAAGAACAGGATTCATGTCATGTGTAAAATACATTGCATACAGTTTGGTCATTGACAACTGTTTGTAGTTTGCAAGAAATTCATCCTCTCTCCCAATGCCATGTGTACAAGAATGGTTTAAAATTCTTTAACCCAGTGAGTTTAATTAAATAGAATAGGTTATAAGTTTTAAAATTTTGATTAAGGCCTTTATGAGTATTCCAATCCACATCAATCCATTGCTACTGTTATGAATATAAGACTATAACTAACAAATTTCCCAATTTGAAAATTAGCTGATCCATATGGACAAAACTACTGTCATGAGGAAAATTATACAAAATTATTCCTGTCTTAAGTAAATATGTAAGAAACAACAAAGATCCTTCTTTATGCCATGCCTTTATTAATTCCATATAAAATAAGTTTGTATGGAATTTATCTACTTCATGTAAAATACTGAAGCAACAGTGCCTGTGGTCTGCATTTCATGGTGAAGTACTGACAAATATTTTTCCATGATGTCCTTATCTTCTAAAATATGGTCCTATGAATACAATTAAGATGTTAGAACAAGTTTTTTTCTAAAAATCACAAGGAACTTAATTACTAATTTTAAAATACTAAGTCTTATAAATAAACCAAAGTAATTATTACCCAAACATTATATTTGTTATGTTCTAATATTAAGAAAACAAGTGGAAGACGTAATGCTTAACTGTAACAAAGAACTATGGAAATTATATATATAAATATATATATTCATATATATACACATATATGTGTATATGTATATATATGTGTGTGTATGTGTGTGTGTTTGTGTTATTTTCAAGTAATAATGTAAACATAATTGGAAAAATGGTTTGTATATGGTTTGAATAGCTCTCCAGTACTTCTTTCATGGCATAACTGTTGAATATGTTTAATTAAATATATTCACTGAAGGAGTCTCAATGCCTGCTGCAAATTAAATGCAACTTTGGACAAGTCAATTGGAGATATGGAAGAATATATCAAGTGCCTTAATTTAAATATCATAGTGGTTCATTTCCTCTGGAAAATCTAGGAAGGAAAAACTGACAGAGAAGAATTTCCCTCAAGTGCTAGTAAGTCTGGTATTTAACAGGAGTGGGAATGATAGAAATATTCATTGGAAATAAGTACATATAGGAGTAAGTGAATTCTTCCCTTCCTAAGATCATGTGTGTTGTTTCTAAATCCTTGTTTTCTGTCTCTGAATGTTCATTACAAAATCTAAAGGACATTATATTTGAGAAAGGCACCTGACTCTATTGAGAGCACATGCTGAATTTTACTAGAAATACCACTGCTGCCACTTTTCTCGGCTCCCACACAGTGTTTTCATGACAGCTTGAGCTCTAGATGACACAAGTTTTGAAAAATTTCTAAATCAAATGTATCTGATATGTAACAGTCATTTATAACATCGAACCTGGCCTTATCATTTCAAGACACACCTTGATTGGCCACAAAACTATGGAAAAACAGGCTGAACCAAGTTCCTTCACAAAATTGAAAATCTCTCTTCAGTTATGTAATACAACTTAATCCTACCTCACACCCACTTATATTCTGCTGATGAAAACGAGTTTATGGACATGTGTATTTTACCAATTGGCTACAGGATCATGAACATTCAGGGAAAGAAAAAGTATATTTATATTAAACAATAACACATTATTGTACATTAAATATCATTTAGCAGTTTTTAATTTTATGTAGGAAATATACCTAATAATTGACACTTTTTCTGAACAAAATGTATCAGTTTACTTAAAGGACTGACTTTCTAGCCATCCTCAGATTCATTGTCAGAAAAAACATGGGAGTGGAATGGAGAAGCATATACAGAGATCTGCCACAGTAATAATTCTAAATTAATCAATTTATTGTCTCTGAGAATCAATGCTCTCATAAGTGAAAGAGCTAAGATGAATTACCACACAGTCTTCATAAAAACAGATTCTAAGACATATGTCATAACACATTAAGAGGTAAAACAAAAATAACTCTTCCAAGCTGGCATAAAGTGATCATTATGAATGTTCATAGAAAGAATGATATCAAATTTAATTTAGTAATGATGTGAATATGCCTAAAAAAGGTGTCATGGTGGGGGAGGCTCTAGAAAAATAGTAAAGTGTGCAATATTTAATAAATTTAATGGCTGAAATCTGGCTGCATTTTTTCAGGCTAATTAAATCAAAATCGGTAATGAAAGTGAACAATGCTTAAAGAAAATAATGATGTGCTAATGTTTTAGTATTAAATGAGACAGAAAAGATAGAGTGCTGATAATTTGAAAACAGTAGTTGAAGCTTATTTAGAAATCTCAGCCTTCAATAAATGTAGGCAGTAATAACTCATACCACTTCATAAATAGTGGAAATTTCAAGTGACAATGACACATTAATAAATCAAGACTGTATCATGAACTTGGAAATATTCAAGTTAATGATTAACAGATATCAAATAGATCTGAAACTGTCATTGATGGACATGTTGAGAATATGTAAATATGTGTAAAATGTTAATATTACTGATTGATTTATAGGAAACCATTCTCTAGTAGGATCATAATAAAAAGAAAGAATCAAGTTCAAAAATAAGTAAAGTCCTTACCCCTCACCTTCACATGGCAGTGAATAGAGACCAGTACAAAAAAATACAGTCAATCAAAATGGAGACTACTGGACGCAGTCCAAATGGACACATCTATAAAACACATACCTAGCGCTCAGAGGGTTTTGCTTGAGAGGTGTTGGAAATTTGTAAGATCCAGAGAAATAGGGATCTTTCTGTGAGATTATCAGCCATATAACTATTAAACATTCCTTGATCAAGAAAAATAGATATGAGACAGCTATATCAGGGTACTGTCTCATGTCTATTTTTCATGATCGTGCAATATTTAATAGTCATGTGCCTGGTGAATACAGAAATGGATGCTCATAGTCATCTACTGGATGGAGCACAGGGCCCCCAATGGCGGAGCTAGAGAAAGTACCCAAGAAGCTAAAGGGGTCTGCAACCCTATAGGAGGAATAACAATATGAACTAACCAGTACCACCCCCTCACTCCCATCCCATAGCTTGTGTCTCTAATTGCATATGGATTATATTCCCCAGTACAGGGGAATGCTAGCGCCAGAAAGCAGGAGTGGGTGGGTTGGGGAGCAGGGTCGGGGGAGGGTATACGGGACTTTTGGGATAGCATTTGAAATGTAAATGAAGAAAATATCTAATTGAAAAGAAAAAAGAAAAACAGACATGTCAAAATGGACAGGCAAAATACCACGTTCTTTTTTATAATATGTTTTTTTTTAATTAGCTATTTTATTTATTTACATTTCAAATGTTATCCCCTATCCCTCCCTCCTCTGCCTGCTCACCAACGCACCCACTCATGCTTCCCGGCCCACACAAAGAACTACAGGCGACTAATGAATACTGAAAGTGGGAGAAATAGTTTTTCCCAGGAATAAACACATCAATTAGATATCAAATACAAAAAGTCAGCCCTGAAAACATACCTTCAAGTAATATTATACAGATTGAGCAGATTATATTTATAAGGATATGAATATACACATAAATATATTCACATGACAACAATTAGTGAACAATTTGTCATGAATTTTAAAGAAAGGAGAGATAAATAGAAAATTTCAGAAAAAAAAGGAAAGAGAAATCATGTAATCATTTAATAATCTCTGAAATAAAGGAAAAATGAATAACAGTAAGTGATATAAACTCAAATTTACAAAATCAGATGAAGAGAACAAATTTTTTTTTCATATTTTGAAATGTGCTAAAATATTGACAGTCAGGTCTTTGGTTTGAACATTATTTGAGACTTGGAATTCTGCCTACTATGTTCTGTGACATTATTTGAAATTATATTACTTGATATGGATAATTACTTTACATGCCAAAAGAGTATATAATTCTATAGTTAAAACTGAATATGGATTTATATTCTGGATTAAAGCAACCTAAGTCTTTCTGTCATTTACTCAGGTCTTGGTTAACCTAAAGAGCATCCAGAATCACAGCTGCATCTAAAGAAACCTCTGCCCCAAGTTTATTGGTTTTGAGGAAAACATCAAAGTTTTAAGCAATATGAAAACTAAAGACCATATAAAACTTACTATGCATCTTATTCATAAATACAGCTACACTTAAGAGTAATGATGAGATATATGTTTTTATTGTGCTTTTATTCCTCAGCATATATTATTTTAAGCCATTAAAAGTATTAACTGAGCAAGAAATGAAGCACTTCATGTCCCGGGCTTCTGGTAGTGTAGTTTTAAAACTTTTAATGGCTTTCAACATGTAAGCTCATTATTCAAAGATTTCTACTTTCTTTTTGCATGATATAATCTCCAAATTTAATGTGGTAATCCTTATGATAAAGGCATAAATATAAATACCACATAATTATTGGAAGTAAAACTTATTTCTTTTTCTTATTTGACTCAGAAAATTAATATTCTATAATTGAAGAGAGAATAAGGTTCTTTGGATGCAGGATATAAATTGTGAGTTAAAGATGGTGTTGGGAGCCATAACATTTAAGTTCTGTTAAGGCAAACAAACAAACAAACAAACAAACGAAAAACAGAGAATATATCACTTATATAATTAAAGATGATAATTGGATAAGAACTCAAACAGCAAATCTGTAAATACTATAGTTATTGTTATTTTTATAAATGGTATATTAAAATACCTTATACTGGGTACCTTTTAAGTAGAAGAATTTCATAAGACTGGAGAGGTGGCTCTTGAGATAGAAGGACTTGCTACTCTCACAGAGAACCCAGGCTATATTCCCAGCATCCATGTGGTATTCATCTGTAATACTATTTTCAGTGGAGCTGACAATGTTTCTGACCTTCAAGGTTTCTACACACATCTGGTGCCCATAATACACTCAGTTGTATACATGTGCACATGAAATAAAGTGAATAAATATTTAAATTTAATTAGATAAAATAGAAGTCCCAGAAAAGAGCCAAGTAGTTCAGAACAAAGTATTCATGGAGTATAAATTGGTCCTTTTTGCTGAATGTTTACAATATACAAGGGATCAAAAACTGCTAGATTCTATTCTTTAGGGAAGGTTAATATCAGATTTCCTTTCAAGGGGCCTCTGTCTCAATTACCAAACACCAGAAGTTAATGTTACTCTTCTCTATGATTTTCAGTACATAAAAGTATTTGTCTATACTATATTTTTGTGTGCCAAGCATCACAATTAATTCTCTTTCTTATTTTGTTTACTTTTCTAATTATCTGTACATTTTAATTTAATTCCTTTATTTTATAAAGTAAAGTGCTTGTAGCAGTTATATTCATTTTCCACATTCTGATCCTAAAGAAGCATAATTATGGAGCTCAAGACATGGCTCAATAAATTAGAGTACCAGCTATGACTCATTATGTCTCTAGATTCTTATGCCTAGAATTCATTTAAAAGGCAACTGTGAGTTTACAGATACCTGGAGCCACAGACGATAAAGGAGAATCATGGGGGCTGGTGATAGCCAACCTATATCTAAACTAACTGAGTGACCAATAAAAATGAGAGAAAGAGTGATAAAGCAAGACTCTTAACATTCTTTACATATACAGGTGTCACAGGCATACCGTTGACCCACAATTACAAGTAGTACTAGCTGGACTCAGTGGCTTGTAAGAACAACATCAATAAGAACAATGGATATGAAATTTAAAGGAGGATGTGGAAAGATCTGGGAATAGTTCAAGTGGTAGATACACATGATCTAACTACATTGCATTCCCATAAGAAATTACAAAGAGTCAATCTAAAAGTATGAAAGAAAATCCCTTTGAAATAAATAGTCTGCTATTTCTTAATATATGGATGCCTGTTTACCCATTCCAATCCATCATTATCTCTGTGATGGATTGTCATGAAATTTCCTGTTAGTTTTCACATAGCAAGAAAAATGTGTAGTTTCAGAGCCACAGCAGTTCTCTGGAGCACCAAGTTAAACCACGAGCACCAGAGAAAGGAAAAAGAAAGGAGGGAATGAAAGGAATGAATGGTAAATTCTGTTCTTGTAATTGTTTAGGTGTATGGATTCCTGTTACTATATCACATTTGTAGGAGCTGTTTTCTTTGGTTGAGGGGTTTTTTAAGAGAAACTCTATCCCACCAGGTCACCCACTGGTCAGTCTCTTCTTTCTAGCTCTAAGCAAACAAAACATTGTGTGTGTACTGCCCTTGAGTAGTATTTCAGTTGGTGTCACTTAGGATGCAAAAGATTATTAATTCATATCTTTATTTGTCTAAAATTTATAATATTTGATATTTGGTTTTCAGAAAGTGAAGAATGTTGCCATATTCTTGGAATACTTTTTAAGAAAACTAAGACTTCTAGTATAATTTTTCCTCCTAAGGACTACCAGTTTTCCATAATTCAATATTATACTCGCTTACAGTGAACATTTGAAAATAACATGCTGTGATAAATGTTCCTTTTAAAGAAACTGTCACCAAATACAAGAATTAAAAACCCTTTGAGAAGTATAACCCAAGTTTACTTATAGAAAGCAAAATATTTAGTGATATTAAAAAATTCTTGCCTAGCATAAGTCACAAAAGTTTAAAAGTCATTTAATATTTCTGTATATATATTAATTAATTAATATATTTAATATAATTAATTAATTTATTTATTAACAAGCTAATATATTAATTTAAGTTCTCCTCTAAGTAGTATATTATAGATTTAGATATTACCACCAGCCTTTTTATAGAAAGCTTTCTCTTAGAGTAAATGATATTCAGTTTACAATATATGAATGTATTTTATAATATGTGGATGGCAAAATCTGACATTAACAGGTTTTGGTGTTCAGTAATAGATATTGGCCCATAGTCTCAGGTCTGTCTATTCTCTTCTGCTTCCGCTTCCGCTTCCGCTTCCGCTTCCACTTCCTCTTCCGCTTCCTCTCCCTATTCCTATTCCTATTCCTATTCCTCTCCTTATTCTTATTCTTATACTTATTCATTTTTTTCTTTTTCTTTTACCTTTCCTTTTACTTTTTCTTATTCTTATTTTTACTGTTATTCCTATACTACTCTCACTCCTATTCTTTTCTTGTCATCTTAAAATTATTTTTTTTGTCATCTTAAAATTATTTTTGTTGTTTTTGTCTTAAATTATTTTGTATTAATTAGCTTTCTTATTCACTTTATATCCCAATCACACATCCCAGTCTTCCAAGTAACCCTTCAAATAGTCCCTTTACCCATTCCTCACCCCTTTTCCTCTGAGAACTATGTACTCACAAACCACTCAACAAGGCACATCAAATCACTCCAGGACTAGGTGCACCCTCTCCCACTGAGGACAGCATAGGCCGTCCAGTTAGGGTACCAGGAAGCAGAGGCAGGCAACAGAATCAGGGATAGTCCCTGCTCCAGTTGTTGGGATACCTGTATGAAGATCAAGCTGTACTTCTGCTCTATATGGTCAGGGGTTCTTAGGACCAGTCCATGTGAACTCTTTGATTAGTGTTCCAGTCACTGGGAGTCACAAGAGGTCAGGTGAGTTGATTCTTGTTGGTCTTCTTGTGGAGACCCTATTCCCTTTGGGTCCCTTAATTCTTCCCCCAACTCCTTCAAAAGACTTGCCAAGCTATACCTAATCTTTGGCTGTGGGTCTCTGAATCTCTCACAGAACATTATGCTAGGCGTCTGAGTATAATTAATAGTGTCTGGAATTGGGTTTTGCCTATGAATTGGGTCTCAAGTTGGGCCAATCATTATTTCATCATTCCCATAGTACTAAGCCATCTTTGTCCTTGTACTTCTTGTAGGGAGGAAAATTTTTGGATTGAAGAATTTCAGGGTGGATTGGGGTCCTTATCCTTCCACTGGAAATTCTTTCCTGCTACACAGAAGTCTTATCCTCTATCCTACTCCTCTCTTATTTATTTATTTTTCTTTAATGATGACACTTGACGTTTTACTTACTGCAGCTGCCTAGGTCAGGCTACGAGGCTTCTAATTACAACAACTTATGAGAATAAATTGATTGTGTGAATATTTTAAGTAGAGTTACTATTGCTGTGTTAAAACCCCATGACCCAAGCAACTTGAGAAATAATTATTTTGTTTATATTTCAATATCACTCTTGATCCTTAAAGGTAGAACAGGGGAAATTTTCCTCAACAGAACTCAATGGGTCAGGCTCTAAGATCAAGAATTGATAAATGGGACCTCATGAAACTGGAAAGATTCTGGTAAGGCAAAGACCATAGTCAATAGGACAAACCAGCAACCTACATATTGGGAATAAATCTTTACTATTCCCACATCTGATAGAGGGCTAATAGCTAAAATGTATAAAGAACTTGAGAAGCTAACCTCTAAATCACCAAACAACCCAATCAAAAAATTATATAGAGAGCTGAACAGAAAATTCATAACAGAGGAGTCACAAAATTCTGAGAAGCAATTAAGAAAACATCCAAAGTCCTTATTCATTAGGAAAATGCAAATCAAAACTACCCTGACATTCCACCTTACAGCAATCAGAATGGCTAAGATCTAAAAGGCAGGTGACAACCCATGTTGGAGAGTATGTGGAGAAAGAGGAATACTCACTCCTCCATTGCTGGTGGAATTGCAAACTGGTACAACAACTCTAGCAATAAATCTGGAGGTTCCCTAGAAAATTGGAAATAGATCTACCTGAAGACTCAGCTCTACCACTCTTGGGCATAGGACCAAAAGATGCCCTACCATACCAAAAGGGCATATCCTCCATTATGTTCATAGCAGCCTTACTGTGATAGCCAGAAGCTGGAAATAACCCAGATGTCCCACAATGGAAGAATGGATACAGAAAATATTCATTACACAATAGAATAATATTCAGCTATTAAGAATGAGAACATCATGACTTTTCAGGCAAATGGATGGAACTAGAAAATATGATCCTTAGTGAGCTAACTTATATCCAAAAGAACATGCACGGTATGTACTCACTAATAAGTGAATATTAGCCAAAAAAGTACAGAACAACCAGGATACAATCCACAGAACTCAAGGAGGTTAACAAGCCAAAGGGCCCAAGTGAGGATGCCTCAATCCCAATTAGGAGGTAGAAAAAAAAAAAAGTCATTAGATGTAGAAGAAAGGAGGGACCTGGGTGAGAGAGGGGGGGTTAGGAGAAAAGGGAACTTGATCAGGTATTGGGGGTGGAGAGACAGGAGAGAAGCCCTGAGGGCCAGCAGATTAAGTTGAAATATGCAACCTTACAGGTGGGTACTTGTACCCTCTAGAAAGTACCAGAGACCTGGTAAGTAAGAGACTCTCAGGACGAAACAGGAGGGACCTTAGATGAAATGTGTACCAGTGGGGAGAGGGACCTTGTAGAGCCTACCTCCAGCAGAAAGACAAAGCTTCAAGTGAGGGTATGGGGTTTTCTTCCCTCAGTCAAAAATTCTGACTCAGATTCATTCCTGTCTAAAAGAACTGCAGGGATAAAAATAGAGAAGAGACTGAGAGAAAGGAGGTCCAGTGACCTGCCTAAATTGGAATCTAGCTCAAAGGGGTGCTCCAAGACCTGACACTATTACTGATGCTATGGTGTGCTTACAAACAGGTGCCTAGAATGGCTTTCTTCTGAGAGGCCCAACAAGCAGTTGACTGAGACAGATGCAGATACTTACCAATCAACTGAAGTTCTGGACCACTGTGGTTGAATTGAGGGAAGGGTGGAAGAAGCTGAGGAGGAGGGCAATCCCAAGTAGTCTCAACAAACCTAGAACCCTGAGATCTTTCAGATAATGCTCACCAACCAGTTAACAGACACTAGTTGGTCTGAGGCCCTGACACATATACAGCAGAGGACTGCCTGGTGTGGTGCCAGTGAAAGAAGTTGTAACTAAGGCTATAGTTGAGTATCCAGGAAGTGGGGAGGCCTGGTAGTGGGTATTTGGGTGGGGACATCCTATTGGACACAAGGGGACAAGGAATGGGATGAGGAACTGAGGGTGGATGGACTGAGATTGGGCTAATGACTGAAGTGTAAAAAAGTAAAAGTAATAAACAGCAAACAACAAACA
Source organism: Mus caroli (assembly GCF_978045245.1). Lineage (NCBI taxonomy): Eukaryota > Metazoa > Chordata > Mammalia > Rodentia > Muridae > Mus > Mus caroli. Next base: position 81,096,282 of record NW_028227257.1, on the reverse strand, counting down.
ACATTAACAAAAACAAAATAATTTTCTCCCCCACAAAAATCAACTAAAATCTCAGAGTAGGAACAGAAGGTCTATTCTATTGAACTGTAATTTTTAAAATATCTTTATTAATAAATATGTTTCTGTGTTGTTTGTTAAGAATTGTTATGTGTTAGAGAATTTTCTTCCTCTTTGATGAAAAATAAAATAAAGTGAATCACTAAAAATAAACTACTTTGTTAGATTGTTACCTACAATATAGATAGTGTTTAAGATACCAGTCTTATCCTTTAAAAGTACACAATAGAGATGCTTTTGTCATGTTTTTGTTTGTATTTCATCTTATGTAAGTAGGACAGTATAGAGGTTTTTAAGTCATTTAATCTAGTGCCATAATAGGTTATGTGATCTAAATGTATAAAATTTTATAATAAAATATTTTATAATATATATAAATATATATATAATATATAAAATTGATGCCACATTATGTATGTATGTACATATATATATATTTTCTAATAAAGATATGCTTTTTAAAATATGATGGTTATCATAGATGCTATATGTATAAAAACACAGATGCATTATCTAATTTAAAATAGAATTGTTTGATTTTACTACAGTTCCAAGGTCACATCACAATACTAAATCTGAAAACCTAAGGAGACTTAAGAGTGGGATGTGCTCTTTAAAATATGTGTTCTCTGAGGCTTTAGAATTGTTATTTCTTTTTATATTTAATTGCAGTACCTTGGGTAAATCATGTCAGAATTGTGTTAAGAAAAGTGAATATTTTCAGTGTGCTTTCTTGTTGTTGTTTCATGTAAACAGTTCATATGATGGTTAAACAGAATGGTTAAGGTTTTCTTGGTTTTTAACTAAGTAAAGGAATGGGTTTTTTTTTGTTGTTGTTGTTGTTGCTGTTGTTTTTTGTTTTTTGTTTTTTTTCTTTTTGGTTGGTCGCGTTGCACCCTTATTTAGGAAGAAAGTAGAGGTGAATGCTGGTCTCATTCTTCTTTCTCTCTCTACTTCTTCAGTCTGGGATCCTTCATCCTTCAGTGGGATCACCCAAATTTACAATGAGTGTTCTATCAGCTAATGTATGGCTGGAAATACCCTTACAAATGAACTCAAAGAATGACTAACTGATGTCCTATTTATTTCTTAATCCAATAAAACTGACAATATTATCTAATAGAAATGAATAAATGAGATTCACCGATGTCACTCCTTTAGCTTCAAAACGATTCACTATTCAGTCAGACCTTCCTGGCTTGTATTTTGAGCATGCTGGGAAAAGTGTTGCTATGAGCAGAGATTTGGAGTTGATCTACACAGGATCATGGATCAAGTTCGGATGTTCTTCTGAAAATTATAATTAAAAAAAAAAAGGCTTTGTTGATGGTACTGTAAGTGTTAGGGCCCAGAAAGTCACGCCCCAAAGTATGATACTTTGTTTTACTGAGGATATCAAATTAGAGGATGTTGTGTGGAGGCTCAGACCCTTCCTCTCCTGTCTCTCTTGCTTCTCTTGCTCTTCTGAAAGTGAATTAGAAAAGCTAGGATTGCTCTTCCTTAAGATGGGTGATAAAATGTTGAATATCACCTTAATCTTCCTCTGATATTTCTCGTAGGTGCTTGCTATCAAGAAAACCCCCAGTGACCCTATATAATAAGAGTTATAAGACCTTCATCCCAGAGCAGTCTTGTCACATACCTGGAAAGAGGAATGGAAAGGAATGTTCTTTTTACTAACAGTCAACATTTCTCCCAAAATAAATGTAGTACCCACTTTTCTGGAACCTGAATTTTTTGCCTATAAAAAACCTAAGACAGAATATTCTAGTGTTAATTTTATTCTTTTTCTGTCATAGCTTAGGCAATATAGGAAGCAAACCTTTCAGTGAACTGCAGTTTTAAGTCTTAATATGTCCATCAAAAATTAAGATAAACTTATTCTTCCCTCTCCCTTTGATAATGTTGGAAAGTGGCTGAATATAGAAACTGGGTAAGCTTTTCAGAAACCCTGAGTTTGACTGAAGTCTCATGGTAAAAATGTAGGATTGTCACAGTAATGTCTTATCAACAAAGCTTTAGTTTAATGCCCCAACATGCATTCCAATGTCTTCCAAACATTTAAACAGAAGATTGCATTGAATATAAAAAGATTTCTTGTTACTGGCTAAAGTCCTAGGTATACTCAGGACAATCTCAGTCTTTTTTTTTTTTTTTTAAGTTTTCATGTTAGATTTTTTTTAATTAGGTATTTTCTTCATTTACATTTCAAATGCTATCCCAAAAGTACCCCATACCCTCCCCCCCCACCACTCTGATACCCACCCACTCCCATTTCTTGGCCCTGGCGTTCCCCTGTACTGAGGCATGTAAAGTTTGCAAGACCAAGGGGCCTCTCTTCCCAAAGATGGCCAACTAGGCCATCTTCTGCTACATATGCAACTAGAAACAACTCTTGGGGTACTGGTTAGTTCATAATGTTGTTCCACCTATAGGGTTGCAGACCCCTTTAGCTCCTTGGGTACTTTCTCTAGCTCCTCCATTGGGGGCCCTGTGCTCCATCCAATAGCTGACTATGAGCATCAACTTCTGTGTTTACCAAGGACCGGGCTAGCCTCACAAGAGACAGCTATATCAGGGTCCTTTCAGCAAAATCTTGCTGGTGTATGCAATGGTGTCAGCGTTTGGAGGCTGATTATGTGATGGATTCCCGGGTGTGACAGTCTGTAGATGGTCCATCCAATCTCAGTTTTAAAGTATTATACGCTATTGGTTGCTCTTGAGTTAAGGGTCTATAATAATGATGACTTTTCCAAATGTTAGGGAAACTACAGTTGCTTGGATGTCCTAGGTTGAAGTTTTGCATCCTTCCCTGGTGTTGCCCTCTGATTCAGGAATTAACAGTTGATAAATTCATGACCTAAGTTACTTGGAGTTGCAAGAGAGAATGTAAATGTTCTTTGTCATTTGATTTTAATATTCAAGCCACCATTCTTGATGTAGAATATTTGATTAATGGACTCTTTTATAATATGTATTAAGCCATTTAAGAAAAAAATCTACAAGTAAAAAATACTCTAACAAACCCAGAAAATATTCTCATACATAAATAGTAAAATTCCCCATTTTTAGAAATAACATTCTAATAAATACATCTTTTCTTTTATTATAAAGATTCAATTAACATACTCTAATAATATTTCTCACTTAGAAATTGAAGATTATATTTTATGGAAGTTTATGCTGATTTTGATTGAGATATAATCTCCAAAAAAGATCTGAAGGAAGGAGTATAAGTAAATTATTTTTTGGTTATAGAGACTATTTTTCATGTGCACCTAAAAATTAAATATAGGAAATACATACGAGATAGCAAACAAACAAACAAAAACAAAACAAAACAAACAAAAAAAGCAAGAAGAAAGAAAGAAGAAATAACGTGTTGTTTTATAAGAAAATCTTGAATGATCGATTTTACCAATACTGGAGAGCAAATTCTGGGATGCTAGCTTGCTATCTCACAGAAGCAGAAAAAAACAAGCACCTGACCTACTTCCACAACAGACATTCCCCAAAGGAGGCTCTCCTTCTTGATGCCATCTCAAAAACCCCTCAGACTCAAAGTCCCTCCCTCTAATTCCTGTGCATCTCTCTGTCTTTCTGACTTTGTTACTTTCTCAACCGACCCCCCGATATTCACTCCCTTTCATCTGATGCTCTACACCTTGAAATATCACTAAACATATCCCTGTTTACAATAAGTGGAAATCATACTGATTAAAGGTCTGTGCTAGGATCACAGCTAACTAGAAATAATGTTTTTTTTTTTTTCCAGTAAATAACACAGTGTAATCAAATATCTGGAATCAGAAAGGGACAAAGAGGAGTACAGAGAGATAGTGGGAGAAGATAGGAAGATAAGAAGGAGTAAGATGGTTAATGGTTAGAGGAAAAACACACTAATTCAGGAAATACTTTAGGTAAGTGCAGGTAAAAAGCAGGTGTACTATGCCCACTATCAATGAGGCTGTGATAAAGACATAGATTTTGTTTGTTCTTTTTCTTTAATTCCCTTCTTCATTTTACTGTTAATGTCATGCTCATAGAAATAAAAAGTGATTCAAATTGAAAAATTTGTCATCTTGACATGCAATTTTCTAAGCCCATTTCACAAAGCCATGCTTAACTTGTGAGGATATTTTAGCTTGAGAATACATTGCTTGTGGTGATTAATCAATGTTTTTCATGGGCAATATATTTACTTCTTTAAACCTAAACCAGTTTACTAGATTTTCTATATGACAAGGATAAGCTTTGTATGACAGAAATTAGTAATGCTTAGGCTTAGGGAAATGGTTTCATGGTTAAGAGCACTTGTTTTTGCAGACAGTATTCAGCCCCACACAGGGTGGCTGCATCGCTACAGTTTTAGTGGTTCAGGAACTGTTCTTACCTCCACAAGCACTAGGCATGCTCATGGCATACATATATACATTCAGGCAAAATACTCACTCACAAAAATAAAAATATTTTAAGTAAAAATATTATGTTTAAAACAATTTTACATCATATATTGTATAGCAATTTCCTTAAGACTGGAATATTCCATCCTGGAAAACAACTATAAGACTCAGGAAATCCTGCAGAAACACATGTAATATTCAGGTAGTGCTAAAAGGAGAATGCAAGACTTGGGAAGTTACATCCATTTTGGATGAAGAGTCATTAATACTCACAAGTATTAGGACAACCTTGAAACTCTACAGGTTCATAGGCCCCAAGATTAAGTAAGCCTATAAAAATGATTGAGGAGGAAATACAATCTGATCTCTATAGCTTACACAATCTGTGTAGGGAGCTCCAGGGTTCAGGCTTTTGTGATTTTTCATGTGGCCCAGATTGTGGCACTAATAGGATTAGCCTTTTTGGAGTAGGTGTGACCTTGTTGGAAGAAGTGAATGACTATGCAGTTGGGCTTTCAGAGAATTTCCTCCTAGCTGTCTGAAGATGCCAGTCTTCTGTATGCATTCAGATCAAGATGTAGAACTCTCAGATCTTCCTGTGTGATGCCTGCATGGATACTACCATGTTCTTGACTTGAGGATAATATACTGAACCTCTGATCACATAAGAGAGCCCAATAAAATATTGTCCTTTATAAGAGTTATCTTGGTCATCATGCCTCATCACAGCAATGGAGCCCAATAAAATATTGTCCTTTATAAGAGTTATCTTGGTCATCATGCCTCATCACAGCAATGGAAACCCTAATAGGATACCACCTATGCTGGTGTAGGCTTTCAATGATGTATTTGCCTTTGAGATGCCCATGTTTCTTTAATCAACCCTTTACCCTTACTCCAGCATGGAACCACAATGAAATCATTGATTCATGAAACTGGATACTTTTGGTTAAGTTGTAGTATAGTTCTAGCTAGCAAACATTTTACCACTAATATCTTTCTTATTCTTTGCTTTCATTTTGTAACATATACATTGCAGATAAAGACTTAGTAGCAGAACCCAGTGTTAATGTGTCTTGATACACCAGTAATGAATACCATTAAGTGTTATGGTACCATGATATGGTTAATTTTTTTGTGAGCTTCAAATGCAACAGGTAAGTATATATTATTCGTTAGTTCAGTTTTTCTTATTATGTGAATAGCTATAGGAAAAAGAATAGTATCATTGTATATCTGTAAAGATAAAATTTAAATTAAGGTACATCATCAAAGATGTATTACATTTTATGAAATAATAAAACAGGGAATCATTGCTAATTGCATTATTTTAATATCAATTAGTTGTAAGAATTACATATGCATATTTATTATCAAAATGTTCATTCAATGTACATTTATTTTTAAATTTAGGATGATTCTGTAAAATATTTCTCACTTATTAGTTTCTAAAACTGCCATATAAATGACAACATAATATATTATTTCTGGAGCTGGTTACGAACATTTTTTGCTGTAATAACATGGCTTATAGTGATGACAGCTGTGACACACTGCCAACATCTTAGGGGTTCATTACAGCTGCAATTTTTCAGGTTGGGAGATGAGGTATAGAGATAAAAGATAGTATGAAATGAGGAGAAAATAGCCTAGCCATTTATTTTGATACACGGTTTTATAATGGGAAATATTTTTCAAACTACTCCCTTGCCAATAAGTGTGAAAATGTACTATTATTTCTTCTTGGGACATAGAGTTCCAAAATTTTACAATTTTGAATTCTGTTGTATAAATCATTATGATTTCTAAAAATTATTTCAGGTTTAATGTATGTTTTAATACTTTGTTTAAAAATGAAGAATTTTGCTTTTGCTTTCCATCATGCTTTTAGAGTCCCGCATTTATATAGAAATTCTATACTTATTGCAACTGTTTAATGCACGAGTCAATACAAAGTCACTCTCTTCATAAAAGTTATTAATATTTATTTTGTCTAAATCGGTAGTCAAATTTGTATAATAACAGTTTATATTTCATTGAACATTAGGTCTTCAAAGCAGAACATAGGATGTAAATACAAGCTAAGCAACACAATACATTCTTATAATCAGGGTTTTGACAACAGATAGGTAACAATGGGATCTGCCTGTAGGTATTCAATTCTTTTCTATAGCAATGCTGGACAAAAAAGGCAATTGCTGTTGTTGTGAGTACCTTGGGGTAAATGTCCTCCTTGTAGCTGCTGTCAATCATATAGAGGTAAAACAAAGTTAGTTCAGGAATTTCATAAATTCATTCCTTTTAATAGCTGAGTAGTACTCCAGTGTGTAAATGTACCACAGTTTTAGTATCCATTCCTCTGTTGAGGGGCATCTGGGTTCTTTCCAGATTCTGGCTATTATAAATAAGGCTGCTATGAACACAGTGGAGCATGTGTCCTTCTTACCAGTTGGGACATCTTCTGGATATATGCCCAGGAGGGGTATTGCGGGATCCTCCGGTAGTACTATGTCCAATTTTCTGAGGAACCGCCAGACTGATTTCTAGAGTGGTTGTACAAGCTTGCAATCCCACCAGCAATGGAGGAATGTTCCTCTTTCTCCACATACTCGCCAGCATCTAGCAAACACAGCATCTAGCAAACACAGAAGTGGATGCTTACACTAAGCTATTGGATGGATCACAGGGCCCCCAATGGAGGAGATAGAGAAAGTATCTAAGGAGCTAAAGAGATCTGCAACCCTGTAGGTGCAACATTATGAACTAACCAGTACCCCAGAGCTCTTAACTCTAGTTGTATATGTATCAAAAGATGGCCTAGTCAGCCCTCACTGGAAAGAGAGGCCCATTGAACACGCAAACTTTATATGCCCCAGTACAGGGAACGCCAGGGCCAAAAAAATGGGAATGGGTGGGTAGGGAAGTGGAGGGGGAGGGTATGGGGGACTTTTGGGATAGCATTGGAAATGTAATTGAGGAAAATACATAATTATAATTATATATATACATATATATAATTATATATATGTATATATATACATATTTATATATGTAAAGAAAGAAAAAAAAAAGAAGTTAGTTCAGCTAAACCTGAAGTCACCCAAGGTCAGTAGTGCTGAACATATTGAAAATATTGAACAAAGTATCTTCTGTCCATGAGTATTGAAAATGAAACAAAATGAAGAAATGATAGTCTTGTGCGTGCCCTACTTGCCAGCAAGAACAACTCTGCAACAGGATCCTTCCGCACACGTTTATTGGGAGAGCTTAATTGCAAAGGCAAAGTGACCCCAAGCCCAGAACTGGTGCTGCTTATATAGGCTTAGAAGAGGCATGTCTCACACCTGGATTGGTTATGCTTGGGTTATGCTTACCACCTCATTTGCATGCCTACATCTGATTGGTTAACTTCTCTCTCATCTGATTTGTTAACTTCTCTCTCATCTGATTGTTCACTTCTCTCTCATCTGATTGGTTAACTTCTCTCTCATCTGATTGGTTAATTTTGGTTAATTCTCAAAACCACATCTTGGCAAAAAAAAAAAAAAAACAAAAAACAAACAAAAAAAAAAACTTTACTGCCTATGTATGCGTGGTGGCCAGCGGAAACCAGCGCCAACCTGCAACAGCACATGTGGCTTCCCACATGACAGCAGTTTGCTTTGTGTAAGTCACCTTGAGCTGGTTTCAAACACTTTCATGTAAGCAAGTTCCAACTAAATGTTACTAGGCAGAACATTCCTGGAGTCAAGATAAAATATCCTGTAGTGACAGGTGGAAGAGGGTGATGGATAGAAATGAAGTTTAACTGAATGTTTCATAGTGAACACAGGATAAAGGAGCACGTTTTATAGTTCAAACATGCTAGCGTTCTATACACTTTCCATTTACATATAGAATTGCTTCCTCTTCAAGGCAAGATTACATAAAGCACATGACATTGAATAATTCATATATTATACTGTTAACATAACCTTTCTTCATTACAAATAGAATATTGAGTATTATTGTTTTCCATTCCAGGGTTTATAATTTTTAATAATTTTCATTCTTTTTTTCTATTTTTATTAGATATTTTCTTTATTTAACATTTCAAATATTATTCCCTTTCATTGTTTCCCCTCTGAAAATCCCCTATCCTCTCCCCCTCCCCATGCACCCCAACCCACTCCTGTTTCCTGGCCCAGACATTCCCTATACTGGGTCATAGAACCTTCACAGGACCAAGGCCCTCTCCTCCTCTCAATGACCAACTAGGCCATCCTCTGCTATATATGCTACTAGAGCCATGAGTCCCACTGTATGGTTTTTTTGTTTTCTTTTTTTTTTTTTTTTTTTTTTTTTGGTGGTGGTGGTTTAGTTCCAGGGAGGTCTGGGGTTACTAGTTAGTTAATAATGTTGTTCTTCCTATCGGGCTGCAAACTGCTTCAGCTCCTTGGGTACTTTCTCTAGCTCCTTCATTGGGGACCCTGTGCTCTATCTAATGGATGACTGTGAGCATCCACTTCTGTATTTGTTAGGCACTGGCAGAGCCTCTCAGGAGACAGATATATCAGGATACCAACAGCAAGCTCTTGTTGGCATCTGCAAAATGTCTGGTTTTGTTGGTTATTTATGGGATGGATCCTCAGGTGGGACAGTTTCTGGATGGTCATTCCCTCAGTCTCTGCTCCACACTTTTTCTCTGTAATCCATCCATGAGTATTATATTTCCCTTCTAAGAGGGATTGAAGCGTCCACACTTTGGTCTTCTTGAGTTTCATGTGTTTTGCAAATTGTATCTTGGGTATTCATTCTGAGCTTCTTGGCTAATATCCACTTATTAGTGAGTGTATATCATGTGTGTTCTTTTGTGAATGGGTTACCTCACTTAGGATGATATTGTTTTCCATTCCAGTGTTTATAATTTTTAATACTTTTATTCTTTATAATTTAAAATCTTTAATTTGAACAAATGAATTTGTTCCTCTACATTTAGCAGGATTTTTTTTTATTAATGATTTACTAATCTATTTATATTAAAAAGTGACTTCTGAACCAGGTGGTAGTTGTGCACACTTTTAATTCCAGTACTTGGGAAGGAGAAGCAATCAGATCAGGGATATAGAGATAATCTGTCTCATTAAAAAAAAAAAAGAAGTAACAACAAAAATTTTACTTCTGTGACTTCTGTTGGGTATGATGGTACATTCCTAAAATCGCAGTACCTTCAGAATCTAGAAAGGAAGAATATAAATTCAGAACCAACCCTGTTTACATACTGGGTTCAAAGTCAGCTTCTTTGACTTAGTGAGATGCTATCTCAAATTATGTGAAGCAACTAAGGCTGGAGATTCAGCTAAATTACAGAGCACTTGTCTGTAATGCAACTAGTTTTACTTACCAGTTTTGTTTGTTGAAAACTTGACACACGGCATAGGTAGAGCTATGGAGACAGTTTGAAACATGATGATATTTTAAATGTTCAATTTTTACATAATTGGCAAAAAGTTTCTTTTCTAACATTTGTCGTCATATTAATAAGCTATTCCATTCTTTCTGAGTATTAATTTTTAAATTAATTCAATATTGTTGAGAATTCAACATAGGACTATGAAAAAATTGTCACAAAAACATAATGGAGTATGAACACAAGTTCAGATTGGTTATAATACATAGGAAACCAAAAGACTATATTGTTCTTTCATAAAATATGTTCCAACTTCAGCTTCTACTGCCTTTACCTTTTCTAGTTCACCCTCCAACTCTCTTATCTTGCATATGCACTCTCACCTGTGCCTCCCACATGTCCCTACAGAAAATTGTTGGTCTTCCAGAAACTTCAACTGAAAAAAAAAAAAAAAAAAAACAAACAAGAGCAGGCACAAACCCTCACAGAAAGGCTGGAAAAGCAATCCAGTAGAAAGAAAAGGTCCTTATAGGCGTATTTTTTTTTCAAAAGCTATTTTATTTAGGGTTCTTCAATACCTCACCCTCCCTTCTAGCCCATCAACCAGAGATAAAGGATAAGAAGATTAGTAAGAAGAGGCCACTGTGGACCTGTTTAGAAGTAATTCCTTGGTGTGATTCCACTGTTCATTACCAGAAGTCTAGATCAATAGCAAATACCAAACAACAAACCAGTAGCAGAAGCAGCATGATGCAGCCAAAAGAACAAGACTCCAAAGAACCAGCATGAGTCAGTAGAAGCAGCAAGAGTCGGGTGGAGTACCATGAGAAGTTCTTTGGCCCATTTCTCAAAGCCCAGTAAAGCTCTGTAAAGACCAGTGAAGCACTGCATGGTGTAGCAATGCAAAAGCTTTCTCTCAGTTTGTGGAGTTCTGTTTATATTCTTTCTAAAGAGCACACATACTCTCAAGTGTCTGTTTTCAGCAAAACATCATAAGATGGAATCTAGAATAGCATCACATGACACAACTGAGTTGTTAAAGAAACCAGAAGTTAGAATTTTGAAAGCCTACTTTAATAAGAGTTCTTAAATGCTTTAACCTCCCTTCTAGCCCAACAGCCACCAGAGGGAGTGGATAGGAAAGGTTATTAGGGAAACGGAGGATACAGCCCTATTTAGAAATAGTTCTTTTGGGTGATTCCAATTTGCAAATCAGCAGCAGTAGCTCAAACCTGAGGAAACTGAGGCTTTGCCAGTCACCTCAAGTTCATGGAAACAGCAAAAAGCCACCTGATTATCCTGAGAAGTTCTTTGCTTACTTTCACTCTATGAAGTCATGACAAATAAGGATCAGCAAAGATGGTAAGTCAAATCAATGCCACAGTGTCATCATCAAATACCATCATGAGCAAAGCCCAAGGGAGACCAACAAAAAGTGGCAAGTGACCTAATGCCATAGCATCATCTACTGTATGTTGGGTTATACTTACACCCTTTGCAAACATCCTGTGTCCTTTCAAGCATCAGGTCTGCAAAATATCACATGCCTTTTTCCAGCCAGCTTCCAGAAAAAACACCACATGCCTATTTTTCAACCACATCCTCTCACAAGACAGTTCCTAGAAAAACATCACACGACAAAACTAAATTTCCAAAGAAAGCAGAAATTTCCTCTTCAGTCAGTAGTTCCCCAAAATCTCCAAACCAGCAGCCATAGCATATTTTCAGATGACGTAGTGGAAACTCATGTAGGCTCTGTGATTTCTTTTTCAATTTTCATTAGCCCCTATGAGCCCTGCATATTTGATTCTGTGAGCTGTGATCTCTGGTGTTCTTGAAACCACAATACCCTCCCCTTTTCTTAAGGTTTCCTGATATCTATGCAGAGAGAAAGGATGGAAACCTCGAACCTGTAGGTGTCTGCATTTGTTCCCATCAGCTGCCAGAGGCAGCCTTTCTAATGATGAATAGACTAGGCACCAATCTAAGCATCATTAGTAATGATTTCATCAATTGTTTTCTACCAGTTGTGTTTGATTCTATCATAGGCCTCTGGTCTATCTAGTGTTGTGTTCCTGGTCATCCAGGTAGTATCAGGCATGCCATTTGATTCCTCCTGTTCTCACCCTTATCAATCTGAAATAAAAACACAGAATGTATTCAATTTCCCCTTCTTAGGTATATCCATTTTACCCACACCCTGCCCCTTGATGCCAGAGCCCTCCATGTTATGTAGCCTTTCTGGTTTGTTCATGATTACCACTAACATAACAGCTAATATCTACTTTTAAACAGCATGTTTTTCTTTTCTAGGTCTGCCATTATTGATATTTTATTAAGATGATTTTGAGATAATTTGCTAGTTCCAACCATTCCCTTTCAATGTCATGTTGTCTTTTCTTCTTTTTTAACTGCTAAGTAATTTACATTGTGCAAATATAGAACACTTTCTTCCTTCAGTATTCAGCCGAGGAACATCTATATTGTTTCCATTTTCTGGATATTATGAATAAAGCCACTATTGGCATAATACTGCAAGTTTACTTGCAGTAGGATGGAACATCCTTTGGGTATATGTCCAGGAATGGTATAGCTGAGTCTTTAGGAAGATTAATTTCCAATTCTCTGAGGAATATTCAGTATTGATTTCCTTAGTGAGTATACAAGTTCACAATCCCACCAGCAATTGAGACTTCCCTTGCCCCATATCCTCACCAGCATGAGCTGTCACTCATGTTATTGATCTTAGCAATTCTGACAGGTGTAAGGTGGACTCTCAAAATAGTTTTGATTTGTAATTCTCTGATTGCTAAGGATGTTGAATATTTTTTTACTTGTCTCTCAGTCATTTGATATTCCTCTATTGATAAATCTGTGTTTAGAATTGTACTCTATTTTTAATTAGAATTTTTTGTTTGTAGATATCTAGTTTCTTTTTTTTTAAGATTTATTTATTTATATGTAAGTATACTGTAGCTGTCTTCAGACACTCGAGAAGAGGGAGTCAGATCTCGTTATGGATGGTTGTGAGCCACCATGTGGTTGCTGGGATTTGAACTCTGGACCTTCAGAAGAGCAGTCTGGAGGAGCAGTCGAGTGCTCTTACCCACTGAGCCATCTCAGCAGCCTGATATCTAGTTTCTTAAGAAATCAGTACATTGGGTGATTTTCCATGCTCATGGATCAATAAGATTAACATCATTAAAATGATCATGCTATAATAAATAATGTACAGATTCAATGCAGTCTCATCAAAATATCAACACAATATGTTAAAGACCTTGAAAGAACAAATCTCAATGTCCAGAAAACTAGAACTCTGTACAGATGCAAATAACAAAGCCATGAGACGTGTGGTTTTTTTTCTTTTTATTTGTAAATTAATCATAAGTTCATATCATTTAGTAACATGAGATTATTGATACAGAAAGCTAATGTGTTTCTTTCTGTACTGTCTAGACAATGTGGCCTCTGTCAGTACATTCTTGATGGTCTCTGACATATTTTGATTTGCAATGCCTTCTTTTCTTTAGTAGATGCAGTACTCCATCTGTTAAGTTTCAGAATGGTTTAAAAACTATTTCTTTTACATTAAAATATTTTCTTTATTTCTTTCTGCTTCCTCTAATTTGTACAATGCCCACCTCCATTTCCTCAAATTGCTTTCCTCATTTTTACACACACACATACACACACACACATAAGCATAAATGTATAAATTCAATCTACTGAATCCATTCAGTCTTATTTTCAAGTGCATTACTTCAGAATTGACATTTAGAGAGTGGATTAGTTTAACTATATATCAGCTAGTCCAGAGAAATGAAATAGTTAAGATATTGAATGATAACTTATTACTGTGGGAGAAGAATCCTAATAAATGTTAAAGAGACTTCCCTTGTTTCTATTAGAATAAGATAGAAGAGAATGTGATTTGAAAATTATCAAATATATCAGTCTATATGTCTCATAATAAGCCTTTGGCATCTACAGTTTCCCAGTGAAGGTGTTCATCATGGTAAAGTAGAACTTTCAGTGATAATAAGCCAATATTTCTTAGAGACCTCTAAACATCATTATATCTGGTCTAGATTCACAGTTCCTTTTTGTCGTTTAATTCTTCAAATTTATCCAAAGAACATCCAATATGTACAATATACATCTTATTAATTGTGCTTAGCTTTCCAATGTATCATTTTACTTTATCACTGGTATTTAGAAAGGCCCATTTAGCGCAGTAGGTATGAACCCCATCTTTTTCTCTGTTTAGTGCTGATATACTACAAGGCTTTGCACATGATGGCAAGTACACTACTACTGTGCTACAGTCAACTCCCCTTTTTTTCCCTTTCTTTCCTTTTCTCTTTTTTTTGAATTATTTTTTAAATTTGTTTATTTTTTACATATTTATTTTATATCCCATTCCTTGTCCCCTGACCAGTCACCCCCTCCCTCAATCTTTTCCTCCTCCTACTTCCCCTTCTCTTCTGAGCACATGAAGCCTCCCCTAGGTATACCCACACCCTGGCACATCATATCTCTGTAAGGCTAGGCACTTTGTCTTGTACTGAAGCTGGACAAGGAAGCCTAGTTAGAGGAAAATATACCCCACATACAGGCAACAGATTTTAGGATATCACCAATTCAGTTGTTCAGGATCCATATGAAGGTCAAGGTGCACACCTAGTATAAATGAGTGCAGAGGCCTAGGTCCAGCCTGCGTTTGTTCTTTCCTTGGTGGTTTAGACTGTGAGAAACCAAAGGGTAGAGGTTAGTCCAAAATTTATCCCATCTATGAGTAATGCAGGCATGGGAGTGGGAGCAGAGACTGAGGGAATGGTCAACCAATAACTGGCCTAACTTGACACCCATCACATGGGCAAGCATCAATCCCTAACACTATTAATGATACTCTTTTCAGCTTGTAGACAGGTACATGTCCTCTGAGAGGCTCCATAGAGCAGATGATTCAAACAGATACAGATACCCACATCTAAACTGTGGATGGAACTTGGGAACTCTTACAGAAGGATAGAAAGAAGGAATGCAGATCTGGAAGGGGATAGGAACTCCAAAAGTGACAATTTGAAAAGTGATTTTTTTTCTTTATTTCTAAGTTCTTCTCCAAAAAGTTCTTCTCTAAAAAATTTTTCTCCAAAAATTCACTCTTAATTTCTTGTGGGAAATAGTAAAGAAGAACTCCAAGTTCCCATGCTTCTCCCAGCTACTTTCAGCCCCAGCAGTCTCGCCAGCCCGTTCTTATCTCATGGAGACTCTCTGACTCAGAGCTCCAAAATCTCTCCACCCAGCATGCTAAGTTCCCACTGTCAGGTCACTACCACACCAGCCCCATGCTTCAAAACCCCCATGACCTTTAGGGTGCACATCAGGCAAACCCATGCTTTACTACTGTAACTTTCTCTTTTGAACCCAGACAAGCTGACATATGAAGGAAAACAAAACACAAAATTAGTTCAGAATCAATGGTAACTCAGTCGCTGGGTGCAAGAACTAAAATTCTAATCTCGTAAGCCTTATTAAATCTAAATCCTCTGGTGGTGACTCTTAACTGAGCCGCCATTGAAACTGGGAAACACTAGTAGTTACATCTTGACCTCACACTATCCCTGTCCAAAAGGGCCCTCTCTCCCTCCTGCTTCTTCTCTTCCTTGAAGTCCTGCCTACTCGCCCAGTGATTGGCTCCTTTATTTATTAGGGGATGTTTAGCAAGAAGTCACCTGAGTACATGACACGTTTCTTGATAATAGCCCCTCTAAGAGAGCAGAATTAGCATCAAAATACAAGCAACCCTGGTGCTATCCACAACAATTTCTAAGTTTCATTTTAATTTCTGAATTATTCTACTCTTGTTCTTCTCCTTCTTCCTCCTAATCTTACTCTCTCCTCCTCTGATATAATAATGACATTGTAACTTTTCTAGGGGAGTAGATAACATAGTTTTTCTAAGCATCCTTTTTTTTAAGTCAACCAAAAATTTAAATGTAAATTAAAATCATAAATTGAATAAGAAGTTTAAAACAGAAATATTCACTTATGTATATATTAAGAATAGACACTCATTATAGTCACTAGTTTTACAGGTTCATGTAGGATTACAGAATATAAGTTATAAATGAATTTTGTATAGATAAACCCAGTCAATATTTTATCTTCTGTACTTCTCCCTACAAGAAATCATAATCTAACTCCTTCCATGAGTGTTTTGTTCCCAATTCTAAGAAGGGGCAAAGTGTCCACACTTTGGTCTTCATTCTTCCTGAGTTTTATGTGTTTTGCAAGCTGAGACAGAAGGATGGACCATCTAGAGACTGCCATATCCAGGGATCCATCCCATAATCAGCCTCCAAACGCTGACACCATTGCATACACCAGCAAGATTGTGCTGATAGGACCCTGATATAGCTGTCTCTAGTGAGACTACCCCGGGGCCTAGCAAACACAGAAGTGGATGCTCACAGTCAGCTATTGGATGGATCACAGGGCCCCCAATGGAGGAGCTAAAGAAAATACCCAAGGAGCTAAAGGGATCTGCAACTCTATAGGTGGAACAAAATTATGAACTAACCAGTACCCCAGAGCTCTTGACTCTAGCTGCATATGTATCAAAAGATGGCCTAGTAGGCCATTACTGGAAAGAGAGGCCCATTGTACTTGCAAACTTTATATGCCCCAGTACAGGAGAACGCCAGGGCCAAAAAGTGGGAGTGGGTGAGTAGGAGGGTGGGGGAGGGAGGGTACGGGGACTTTTGGGATAGCATTGGAAATGTAAATGAGGAAAATACCTAATAAAAATGTAAAAAAAAAGAAATCATAATCTAGATTTTTATGAACTTTGGTTAATTGTTTACAGCTTCTTAGAGTGTATTATAAATTGTAAATGCCTGCTTTCTTTTTTATTTTTTTCAAAAACAATTTTTTAATTAGATATTTTCTTCATTTACATTTCAAATGCTATCCCGAAAGTTCTCTATACCCTTCCTCTGCCCTTCTCCCCAACCCACCCACTCCTACTTCCTGGCCCTAGCATTCCCTTGGACTGGAGCATATAATCTTCTTAGGACCAAGGGCCTCTCCTCCCAGTAATGGCAGACTAGGCCATCTTCTGCTACATATGAAGCTAGAGACATGAGCTCTGGGAGTACTGGGTAGTTCATATTGTTGTTCTTGCTATAGGGTTGCAGCCCCCACCCCACCCCCTGCTTTCTATCTCAGAAACAATTGACTCATGACACTGAAATACTGACAGAGTTCCATTGCAGTTTTAATATCAGAGGATTTAATAGCAATCCTCTTATAAAAGGCTTACTGATTACTAGTAAAATTTTAAGAATTCTTATAGAATCAGTAAGAATCAAGAAATCAACCCTTGAGCTGGGTGTGGTCGTGCACGCCTTTGATCCCTGCACTCGGGATGCAGAGGCAGGAAGATTTCTGATTTCGAGGCCAGCCTGGTCTACAAAGTGAGTGCCAGGACAGCCAGGGCTATACAGAGAAACCCTGTCTCGAAAAACCAAAAAAAAAAAAAAAAAAAAAAAAAAAAGAAAAGAAAAGAAAGAAAGAAAAGAAATCAACCCTTGATCTTAGAGCCTGAGTAATTGAAGTTCTGTTTAGAAAATCCCCCCACCCCCAACCAAGCCAACAAGTTCAAGGCAGTTCCCACTTTTTCTTCTGTTAGATTCAGTGTTTCTGATTTTATATTGAGGACCTTGATCCACTTGGACTTGAGTCTTGTGCAAGGTGACAAATATGGATCTATTTTCAAATTTCTACATACCAACTATCAATTAGACTGGTACCATTTATTGAAGATGCTTTCCTTTTTTCCACTATGTATTTTTGGCTTCTTTGTCAAAGACCAAGTATTTATAGGTGTGTGGATTTATTTCTGTGTCTTTCATTCTATCCCATTGATCAATCTGTTTGTCTCTATATCAATACTATGCAGTTTTTATCATTATTGCTCTGTAGTATAGCTTGAAGTCAGAGATGGTGATATTCCCCAGAAGTTCTTTTATTGTTAAGAATAGGTTTTTTTTTCCATATGAAATTGAGAACTGCAGGCTCTAAGATCAAGAATTGATAAATAGGACCTCTTGAAACTGCAAACTTTCTGTAAGTCAAAGGATATAGTCAATAGGGCGTCTTTATGCAGCTATCCAGTTAGAATAGCACCATTTGTTGAAGATGTTTTCATTGTGTACTTCTAGCTCCTTTAACAAACATCAGGTTTCCTTAGGTGTGTGGATTTATGTTTCTGTCTTTGATTCGATGCCATTGATCATTTTTGAGCAATACTATGTGGTTTTTGGTACTATATCCCTGTATTACAGTTTGAAACCAGGAATGGGGATTATTCTGTATGTTCTATTATTTTTTAGTCCTCAATCATACATCATACATGCAAAGTATTAAACAAGGTACTGGGTTTTGCATATGTTTCCTGATTATCTGGTCACACAGGACCTCTTGGAATGAGTTAGCAGGTTCCTTAATGTTAATATTACAATTTTGTTTACCATATTTCAAATTTTGTCAGGTCCATGTCAGAAAATTTCTCCTCAAGAGAACTGCACTGTCTTCCAATTATCCTAACATGTTTAGACACCTTATATAATTAATTTTAGGCATCAATATGCAAATATCAAAAATTATAGTTATTTCCTAATGCACATGAAGAAATTTTAGATCTTTGAGGTAGACTGTGCTGATTAGTTTTTTTTTTTTTTCCCGTACTTGATGCTAGCTAGAGTTATCTAGGAGGTAGAAAACTCAGGTAAGATAATAGCTCTTCATATTGATCTGTAGGAACATATTTTGGTACATATTCTAGAGTACTGGTAGATTTAGGATGGTCCATCCCACTCTCATTCTGGAAAGCAGAATGTGAACCTGCATGAGTGGCAATCTTCTATGGTCTCTGTTTTAGGTCCAGGTTCTTCCTGTGGTACCTGTTTTAGTTTTCCTTCAGCTATAAAGTCTTTTATTCTCTAGCCTACTTTTGGTCAAAGTGTTTACCATAGCAACAGAAAAGTATGTAGGACACAGAATAATTAATACGTGATAATATTGATGTGTATGAGACCTATGATGGCAAACTGTAGCTTTTCTAATGGTATAGTATGAATCACATAAACTCTTCATAACAGCAAGTGTAAAGAATGACTGTGCTACCTCATCCAGAAACATAATTCTAATTAAGATTCGAATGTATTCAATAACGATGATGATATTATGCGATGTGCTGGACTAAAGGTTTGGAACTCTTGGATAAAATCCAATACCTCCTTTTTTATACAAAATGGTTTTAAACAGAGCCACAGCATTTGATATTTGTGTTGCATTAGAATGTTTTTGGATGCAATGGCAGATCTGAGCAGTTATTAACAACTAACTTAATGAGACAACATGGGAATGGTGTCTATTGTGAAAGCCTTGTACAGGAATAGTTTGCTGATATATATTGTAAACAATCTGTATGTAAACTGTAAGTAGGTATGATGGTCAGAGAGCATAGACTGGCTAGGCAGCACTTGTGAGAACAGAGGTGTTGTCGAAATTAATCAGTGAGATAGAAATCGGAAAATTCTTTGCGCTGTTTCCCATAGTTACATTTTCACATAGCACAGTGCTTCACACTTAGTATAGATGAGAACACTTATTAAAGTGATGCTGGGTAAAACTGACAGAGCTCTACAGATGGCTCCAAATACTGTAATAGCCTAATGTGATAATTGCTTACACTTCTCTTTTCCTTAAAGAATCTTCCCCACATACATAGGTGAGGAATGTTTTCAAAAATCTTAAAATACCTAAAAAAAAAAAAATTAGAAATGAATTAGACAAGGTGGTAGTAGTCGGTAATGAAGGAAAAAATTAACAACAAAAAAGTAAGAAGTAAAAAAAAAATCACATTTGAAATATTGAATATGAATACACAAGCCTGAATTTTGTCTTAAAATGTTTATAGTAAATGTTATGGTTTTTATTTAGATTATATGATTCTGGGCTAGACTTGTAGAAACTATTAAGAAGAAACTATTGATTGTGTGTGTTTGTATGTGTGTTTGTGTGTGTGTGTGTGTTTGTGTGTGTGTGAAAGCATGTGCAGTTCAGAGAACAACCTCTGTTGTCAATCATAAATTATCACATATGTTGGTCTAAGACTCATCAAGCTAGATTAGGACAATGAACCCTAGGGATCTTTTTGTCTCTGCATCTCTAACCATGGTATTATAAGATTATGGCAAGTGCCCATATATGCTTATTTATTTGTTTCTAATTTTTGGATTCCCATGTATCAAACTTATGACCTAATGCCAACAAGGCAAGCAGTTTGCCTACTGAATTAACACTATAGTCCAAGGTTTTGCTTATCACTCTACTTTGCATCAACATATGAAGCTACTTATTTAAGGAAATAGGGTAAACAACAACATGATATCTTAACTCATTGGTGACAAAGCTGAACACATTTATAGATAGTTGAATGGATACACCATCAATTCAGTAGATACTATTTAGCTTAGGATTCTCAAAACATCTTTTTGTATTTTCCTTTCTTATTTTTCTAAATTCAGCTACGATTTTTCTCCAAAGGTGATCTTGCTGAACCTCCACTTGATTGAATTTCTATATCTGATATGCAACTTGCTGAGGATACACTTCAGAGTTCATTCTGTTTGAAGAACAAGCAGAAATAACTGCCAAATAGCAAACAAAATTCTTAGTATTGAAGGTGTGATTCACTGCTTATGCTTGTAACTGAACTATCATTCTCACGATAAGAGAGCAAAACCAAACAAAAAGAGAAAAATTCTGATTCTTTGCTGCACAAGGTAATAGACTTTTTTTATTATTTTCCCCAATATCTACTTTTCTTCAGATATATTGCCCAGGAAAATGTTTGATTGCTGTTTACTTAGGCAGAAAGAATGCACTGAACATTATGTTTTACTTCATTGATAGAATATTGACCATCACGGTGTATAATACATTTCTGTAAATCTATTCAAAGGTTTACTAACTCATTGACTTTTAATCTTTTAAATAACTCTAAGCAATTATAATAATATATAGCATGTGATCTCATTTTAAATATTTCAACCAATAACATTAATCCTACTCAAACATTCCACCTACTAGAAACAAGACATATGAGCCTTTGGTGCTATTCTCATTCAAACCACAATAGATACACAAAAGAAAAGTTGTTGGTTCCATATCTCAGAAGCAAGATGACATTTGCTGTTGAGTCTGCTATAGTTTTCTGTTTACTAATATTGCAAGTGCTTGAAAGATGCTCAGGGATGGAAATGAAGAAGAGCCTGTGGAAAAGAAGGTCAAGCAACAGGCCCAAAGTAGGATCCAGCTCAAGGAGAGGTTCCAAGGCCTGACTCTATTACTGAGGCTACAGAGAGCTCACAGAAAGGGATCTGTCCTGACTGCCCTCCAAAAAAACCCAACAAGCAGCTGAAACACTCAGATGCAGATATTTGCACCCAACCAATGGACAGAAGCAGCTGACCCCTGTTGTTGAATTAGGAAAGGCTGAGAAGAGCGATCCTGTAGGAGGACCAGCAGTCTCAATTAATCTGGAACCCCAAGATCTCTCAAACACTGGATTCCTTTTATTTCTTAAAAACAAAGGTTATATTCTGCATTATACTACAATGTTCAGACATTGTATTGGTATAAATTTCACTTCACTGTTTATTTCAACAGCAAGAAATACTGAGTACCTGTATCATATTCTTATTGATATGGCTATTTTACAAATTTTCAATATTATAACAATTTTAAATGAAAAACAAAATAAATAAAAAAGAAATATCTTATCCTGAGTGAATTAACCCAAAACCAAAAGGACATGTACGGTATGTACTCACAAGTGTACATTAGCCAGAAAATACAGTTTCATAAAGTACTGTGATAAAAGTGTTCCAGTTGGAGGATTCTTCCTTATGCAAGACCATATTTCCTGCCTTGTTCATTCTTTGGTTTCCAGTAGTCTTTAGACTTTGCATGATCCTCGTGGCCTGTCTACTGCTGTTGTCCTCGTTCAGCTCTTCTTTAAACAAGAGCCATGCCAGGTGGTTATCCAAAATCAGCCTATATCAATGTTTCAGAGGTCAATGGTTCTTTTTGGTTCTTGAAGAATGTCCAGATTCAGTTTCCAGCACACACATGGATATTCATAACCATTGCATTTTCAGTTCAGTCTGATCCAATGCCCTCTTCTCATTTCCATGAATCAGATGCATGTGGTGCACACGTACACAGGAAAACACACATAAATATAGTTGGGTCATATTCACTCAATTATTATTATAAATAATGGTGTTATGGGTGTTAATGTCAAAGACTGTGTAGTATACAATCTAATTTTGTTACCTTTAAATCACTCCTGATATTTCCTTTTCAACATTTTTGTTTTCAGTTTGCCCACTCATCTACTCCACTTGTCTTATCTTAATTCTGCAAATGTCAAATTGACTGGCACTCTCAAACTTATAAACATAAAAACACACAATCAAACCTTTACTTAAACAGAACATATTATAATTTGCTAACTAAATTTCATAATATTTTATGTGTCAATTAATAAATTTATACTTTTGCTTGAGTGTATTAACAGGATGCCAAAAAGTTTTGTATTTGTGTGCATATCCAGCAAATGTTTATCTTTCTCAAATGTGCATAGGATGTAAATCTTGTCTTTCCTTGGCTGCACAATTCCTAAATTCATGGTACCTCATCTTTTTCTTATAAAGCACAAAGCCTTTATAAGAAATCAAGTTATATACTTGAGCAAAACTAGAAAATAATCTTTTTTTTTTTTGAGAAAAATACTCAATTCAGAAATACTGCTTTTTTTTCTTTCTTTTTTTTTTTTTTTCTTTTCTTTTTTGAGACAGAGTTTCTCTTTATAGCCTTGGCTGTCCTGGAACTCACTCTGTAGACCAGACAAGGCTGGTCTCAAACTCAGAAATCTGCCTGCCTCTGCCTCCCAAGTGCTGGGATTAAAGGCGTGCGCCACCACTGCCCAGCTGAAATACTACATTATTAAATATTATTTAAAATGGAACCAGGCGTGGTGGCGCATGCCTTTAGTCCCAGCACTCAGGAGGCAGAGGCAGGCAGATTTCTGAAGTTCAAAGCCAACCAGGTCTACAAAGTGAGTTCCAGGACAGCCAGGGCTGTACAGAGAAACCCTGTCTCGAAAAACCAAAAAAAAAAAAAAAAAAGTGATTAAGATCACAGACTAACTTTATTAAAGTAGTATTTCAAGTTACAACTTATAAAAAATACAGATAACTACATGTTAATTAACTTAAGATACAATTTTCACAGTATGTAATATAAAGATTTATTAGAAATGTTTCGAGGTGAATCTTACTATCAGAAAATGTAAAATAGAATAATTGAAATATCGTCATTACTCATATAGAGTGTGTATGGAACTTTATTTAGATCACTAAAAGTATGTGCTTATGTATGTCATTTCTATGATAAGTAAACCATTTTGATTTGATAAGTAAAAGTTTGATGTTCCTTACAGGTTCCCAGGTCTGTAAGTTGGAAGTCTTGCCTTTCCTTGCCTTCACACTTCCAAAACTCATGGTGCCTCATCATTTTCTTATAAAGGGCATGACCGTTATATGAAATAGAGTTACTGACTTGAACAAAAGTATAAGTCTTGCTTTTTTGAGGAAGATATGGGAAGCTAACATGATGTTCTGCTGAGTTATGCATGGCCATTGAAGGGACAGCAAGACATGGTACCTAGCCCTGGAGCAGAGTTCGCAGGGTGTATGCCTCCTTGAGTGTTGACAATTGCTGTAGGCATAGGATTTGTTTGTGTAATAATGAACATAATTTACTTAATGTCCTTTCTTCAAGATTTTTCCCTTGCCAAGGTTATCAGAAAATGACATCTCTGTCAACGTTAATGACTCCATCATAATTAAGACAGCAAGATTTTGGGAGGCAAAGGTGTGTCTAATGTCCTTGACAAGTGATTAATGCTGTGACTTTCAGGACAGCCCTAAATGCTGTTGAAAAGAACTCTAAAATCATGAGTTTGAAATATATAAGCAGGATTTCTCAATTTCGTAAAATATAAGGCTGCATTATGATTATATAAAGTGTTTCACGGACCAAAAAGAACAGAAGCGACTGCACTCTGAACCAGCTTGTCTGAAAGATATTAAGGAAAGAAATAATGTAATTTGGGGCATGGTGATCGCATGGCAAGATTCAATCCAGCTAAGTTTATTATTTGTATAACCAAGTTCTTGAATTCAGGGTTAGCCTGGGAAATGGCTAATTTAAGTCCAGGAATGGTGGAAGTGGTGGTCTCACAGAGCTAGATCCCACCACACTAGCTTATTGTCTATGTTTACAAAGGCAGGCATATATCTAATTCATTTATCATGTTATAAAAAGATGTACTTGCTGTGTTTTTCTAAGAGTCAAGGGCATAAGGTAATAAAATGCTGACTCATGGAATAATCAAAAGGATACCTGGAGTCGAGATTGAATGGATATGTACACAAAAGATTGAGCTTTGGTCCATAAGAGATGAGCTATGCAAAGACCTTTTAGAATTTATTTTCCTAGCAAGAGAGAGCTGTTTCTAGCAGAGCCCAAGACTGTCATCTTATACCCCACAATCGATCTCAAGTAATTTTTCACTGTTTCCAAACACCCCTTCCTCAGGAACCCCTCTCCAAGTCAAAACTGCTCCTTGGCAGTCTTCTCTTTATCATCGTAAGGGTGTCAGATGCTTATCACACACATGAGATCAACATTTGAATTGTATCTCCTCAACATCCTAGTGTAGTTCCTATTAACACTGATCTCAAGGTTCTTGTGATTGGAGAAATGCAAGTTTCAGGAGTTTCATATAGAAGCAATTTTAGTAAAGTAAAAAACAAACCAACATAGTGATGCAGTCAAATAAATGGCTTCAACTTGAAATATTAGAATCAGTAGATTTAGATGACAGAAACATGTTTTTTTCACAGTAGGTAGGGTAATCTTTTTACCTTGTCTATAATCAACCACTTTTGTTACAATGTAGAAATTATATATGATTTTTCCTATTATTACGTTTGACAAAAATTAAATACAAACACATTTCATATGTACTACAAGAAATGTGGGAGTGCTAGTTCAGAAAACACACACACACACACACACACACACACACAAAAGAACCAACCAAACAAAAAACAGCAGAGCTTAAAAAGCAGTGAAGGAAATGTCTGTTTTCATTTTATATCTAGCAGAGTGTTGTATAGAAAATGCTGCAAACATAAATACATTTACTTCTTCTTAAAATTAAACATCCCCAATCAGAACTAATCAAAAGTACATACCTCTTTGAAATGATTTTGTGACTACTTTTGCAAATTTTAACAATGAAGCTTTATTGTGTTTCTTTATTATTATTATTATTATTTTTATTATTATTATTATTATTCGGTTTATTGATTTACATTTCAAATAATATCCCCTTCCTGGTTTCACCTCTGCAAAGGTCCCATCTGATGCCCCTTGCCTCTATGTGTGTTCTCCTACACACTTTTACCCACTCCTGCATCCACCTACACTGAGGCATCAACTCTCTACAGGACCAAGGGGCTCCCCTCCAATTGATGCCAGATAAGAACATCCTCTGCTATACATGTAGCTAGAGCCATGAATCCTTCCATGTATATTCTTTGGTTGGTGGTTTAGTCCCTGGCAACTCTGGGTGGTCCTTTTTTTTTTTAATTAGTTATTTTCTTTTACATTTCCAATGCTATCCCAAAAGTCCCCCATACCCTTCCCCCACTCCCCTACCCACCCACTCCCACTTCTTGGCCCTGGCGTTCCCCTGTACTGAGCCATGCGAAGTTTGCAAGACCAATGGGCCTCTCTTTCCAATGATGGCCGACTAGGCCATCTTCTGATTCATATGCAGCTAGCGACACGAGCTCCGGGGGGTACTGGTTAGTTCATATTGTTGTTCCACCTGTAGGGTTGCAGACCCCTTTAGCTCCTTGGGTACTTTCTCTAGCTCCTCCATTGGGGGCCCAATAGCTGACTGTGAGCATCCACTTCTGTGTTTGCTAGACCCCAGCATAGCCTCACAAGAGACAGCTATATCAGGGTCCTTTCAGCAAAATCTTGCTAGTGTATGCAATGGTGTCAGCGTTTGGAGGCTGATTATGGGATGGATTCCAGGATATGGCAGTCTCTAGATGGTCCATCCTTTCGTCTCAGCTCCAAACTTTGTCTCTGTAAATCCTTCCATGGGTTTCATGTGTTTTGCAACTTGTATATTGGGTATTCTAAGTTTCTGGGCTAATATCCACTTATCAGTGAGTACATATCATGTGAGTTCTTTTGTGATTGGGTTACCTCACTCAGGATGATACAGCAAAACACATAAAACTGAAGAAGAACGAAGACCAAAGTGTGGACACTTTGCCCCTTTTTAGAATTGGGAACAAAACACCCATGGAAGGAGTTACAGAGACAAAGTTTGGAGCTGGATGGTCCTTTTAATTGATACTTTTCTTCCTATTAGAAGGCTTTTAGTAACCCCACCTCTCTTCCACCAACTAGAATAGCTTATCTGTAAATTCTAGGGGGCTCTTTGAATCCATAACTTCTTGCACTAGGGTTGCAGATACTTATAAAAATGAATAAGCATGCAAAACTTCTCAACAGCTGCTGGGAATCTGAACTCATGTCTTCATATTATATCGAACTGAGTGATTCACCCAACTCACCAGCCCTTGGAATTTGAATCTCATAAAGTCGATCACATTCTACAACAGATTTTTCATGATTACCTTCTATGTTTCCTTTCAATCACTTTCATTTTTTTTCTAAAGGAGCTTTGAAGAAAATATGGAAAATGACAAATAGCCAGGCAGCTTCTTGTGAAAGAATAACATTATTCCCTCCCCCGATCTCCAAGGAACTATAAATGCCACCTGCAGCAGACATGCCATTTATTAGACCATAAAACCAAACAGATTCCCCCAAAGAAGTGTTAGCTCTAAAGTGACATATAGCGCAGCCTCTTTTTTATGCACACACAATTTCCCATTACACATCCCCAAATTTGCCTCAGAAGCATTGCAGCAGCTTTGTACAATTGCCACTACTTGTTCAAAGTCAAAAACATTGTCTAGCTCTTTGAACTGAAACTGATCTGTTTGAAAGTCATGCTGACATTTATACAGTCTTGTCAGTTAACTAGACATGCAGACTTGCATTGTTTCAAATTGATATTTTCTTTATACCCTTTGATTTATTGCTTCAGGAAGAATCTCATTTGTAGTGAATAAAAATTCTCAAGTGTAAAGAATGAGTTGTCACTAACAGTTCCTACCTAATACATATTATCATAATCTTTAAAAGGCATAAAAATTATTATTATATTTATGTTCTGTAACTATAGTATATACATATATATATACATTGTGGCTAAATGTGCAGTTGTATGATTCCCTATATTTCAACTCAAATAGATAATTGTTAGGAAAAATACAGTGTTCTCATTTATATCTTGTATGATCTAGACACAGCATCTTTTCTTAAGAGCAAAACCAGTAAATTGTTCCTTGATACCAAAGTAATAATTTGAAAACAATTATTAGGTTGTTCTTTTATTTTAGGCTACAAATTAAAATCAGGAAACAATTTCATGATGAATTAAGTTCCTGTATAATTCTACATGATTTTAAAATGGCTCAAGATAATTTATTAAACTTGGTTATATAGTGAAAGGATCAGAGTATTTGTATGTATAAATCCAGATTTTATAGTAGTTAGCTTATAAAAGAGCAAAGAACATGAATTTAGCTCACAGATACAAAGAGTTTAGGCACAATGAACACATTTTACTAAGGGAAAATGGATTAGACAATGAACTGTGTACTTTCAACTTTGTTAGCATACTGTGCTGTCAGAAATAACAAAAACTAATTTGGGATAAATGGAAAGCTAGAACAGATAACATTTTGAATATACATACATGTATGTATATATATTCATACACACACACATATGTTAATGTGTTAATCTTACTTTATTTAGATTTTTAACTTTAAGGAGACTCATGGCATTAAGAATTTCAAAAGAGAATTCATAGAATTCATAAATGTTAAACAATTGGGGTATGTGTTACATACCATATTCTTGATGAGCAACAGTAAAATTCATTTCCTTAAGTAATTGAAAGAAGGAAAGGGAAGAAAGGGTAAGAGAGTAGAGGAGACAGGAGGAGAGGAGAGGTGAGAAAAGATGAGAAGAAAAGAAAGAAAAGAAATTAAATTAAAATCTGTAATACTAAATAATACTGGCCAAAAAGTGTGTGTAAAGCAAAAATCTCAGTATGAGGCATAAAATACTTGGTTGTGAGGGGTTAGATAAGGAGACCCCAGAGTCTCATATAGAGACTAGCTCACTAGAACTAGTTGATAAACCTTACTGTTGAAGATAATAAAATCAGCATGCTTTTAAAAAAGAGGCTCTTTATTTTTTAAAGATAAGCATAGGACTCAAATGAATCTTAGAAAAAAATTGTAATTTCTAATTCTATTAATTGATGTAAATTAATAACTTCTTATTGATAGCTATCAAAATTGATTACTACTGTTTGAATATCGATGTTCTCATATAGGTCCTAATATTTGAAAACTAATGATAAACATTGGTTCTTAATAAAATTTCAATCACAGAGAGTGGTTTCATTAAATCACTTAACTTGTCATGAGAATGTTAACTTCATCTCACCTAAAAGCAGAGATGCTCTTGGTCACCTGCATGGATTTTTTTGGTCTTAATTGCCAGAATTCCAGTGAGACAACTTTAGTACTGTGGAAGAAGGCATTTTTTGATTTATTTGTTATAAAGGAAGAATACCCTTTAACTTTTTCTATTAACTACGATAAAATTTTTTATATTTGAAACTACACAAAATAATTATTTCTACAAACTAAGACTTTTAAACATGGGTAATGAGATATTATGCTTGACAGGGACTCATTGTGACATTAAGCAACTTCACATATGAACTGAAAAATGCCAGAAAATTTACTGAAATTTCAAATCTTAAGCTTATCATGTTTTGCAGTTTCTACAAAGAATAGAATCAAAAAATTAAAAAAAAAACAATATATGTGTTTTATTGTATAACTGAATATGTTTAAATTTCAAGTTGTTGAGTTGTGGAATTAGTGTTATTATTATCTCATCTGAGATGTAGATATCTTCATCTAAATATACATTGGGGTCTTGTCATACTTTGCTACACATAAAGCCACTGCTTCACGTAGAAATGTTCAGTGTGTTAGTTAAGAGTATCTCTAAATGAATACCTATCTCTCTTAAAATTACAAAAGAATATTTTGAAACCATGAAATACTGATACCATAATATGTTTTTATTATATGATTCATGCTCCAAACCTGACACATTTCAGGAAAAGGGGATAATTAAATATCAGGTAGTTATGAAGAAAAATCTGAATAGAAGACATGTTCTGGCATTATATATGCAGACTCTAATTTCAATAGTCAGATACTTATTTTATACAGCAATTAAACCAGGATAAAATTAAGAAAATTCTATACATTTTCCTTCCAAAAATGTGTATTTTTATATTAGAATGTAGAATAATGTTGTATTCTGACAATATTGTAGGATTTAGGAAACTAGAAACTTGTTTAAAGTTTTATATTTTTGCTTCTCCAATTTATTTCATATTTTCCAATCATGTTGGAGAAACATGGATTAAGATAGCAGTAGAATTCAGAAGAAGTTTTGTTGTATATAACTTGTAGGCCTAGAATATGTCAACTTAGTGTTTCTTTCTAAACAAACAAACATAGGCATTCAAATTACGTTATATGTTATTTTACAGCTCCTATAAAATGCTAGATGCTCAGTTTAATCTGTAGCTGACACAAATTTAACAAATGAAGTTCACAAGGAAAAAGATATACTATTATCTATTAAAGATACTATTGAGTGTTAGAGAAAATATCATAAAAGGCAAAGCATGCAGAGAAGAAAGACAAAAAAAGTTTCTATGTGACCTTTCTACCACATAACCTAAATAGATAAGATAATAAGTAAAATGCCCATGTACTACATTCAATAAACACATAGTTTCCGCTTCTAATGTAGTTGAGTACAAGTCTAGTGATTCTGGGAATGAGAATACATAACACAATCACTGATTACAAGCTATCAGTCATAATTCTTGAGAAGTGTTAAGATGTCCTCAGAGTTTAAGAAGAAGAATGCAGCTGACCTCCCGGAAGAAGAGGCATCTTACATTTTTCAAAATGTTGTCTGTGTAGCAGAATGGAAACATGAAGATAAATCAACCAGGAGAAAATAATATATAGTAAGAATCTCTGTATTAACTTCAAAGATAAAGGAACAGGTCAGATAAGTACATGAATATGAAGAGTAAAAGGGGACAGTGAGAAAATTATTTATTATGTATTCCATTCAAGAATGTCAGGTCTTAGGTTTTATATATAAGAGAAAGGAGACTGAACATCAGAACTTATTCCTCTATGTTTATGAATTCAGAATACACTGATATATGCAACATACAGGCATATGCTGAAAGAGCAGAGAACTTTATCAAGGAAGGGATAATCAGTAAAAATGGACAGGAGGAGATCATCTTTGGGAGATGGCAAATATCATGGTAAGGCAAAATTTAGATATATTTTATCTGAATTCTTTAGCCCTAGATGTATTATTATATAAATATCATTTATATAATATTATTACCTTTGCAGATAAGATATGTTTTTTTAAAAAAATAAATGTTTCTGTAAAATACATGTAAAATATTTTTTTAGTTCAGCACAAATATATCCTGAAAGAATATCCATTTTAGTATTTTCTTTTAAAAGAAAATTTCATGTAAAATATACATATGCAATAATCTTGACTTAATCTAGATGGTAGACAAGAAACTGTCCTGAATGTATTTCTTGCTACTTACTAAAAGTAGAATCACTCAACTTTTAGTGATAATTTAAATTATGAGTTATAGTTAATATTGTCAATATAATAGCCTAGAATCATTGAAGTTGCAATCATCTAGACATTTCTGAAAGGAATTTTACAAATAGATTGAGATTGAAAGATATACCTTAAATGTAATGTGAGCAGCACCATTCCCATAGGTAAGATCTTAGGTTACATAAAGAAAAAGCTGACCGAACATTAGAATTTCTCTCTCTCTCTCTCTCTCTCTCTCTCTCTCTCTCTCTCTCTCTCTCTCTCTCTCTCTTTATGGACTCAGAATGCACTGTGATATCTCTCTCTCTTTGTTTATGGACTCAGAATGCACTGTGATCAGCATCACCCTCTCTGGCCATCATGACTTTTCAATATGATAAACTGCATTTTTGCAACTATAAGCTACAAGTGTAAATACAATTTTAATTCACCTGATATGAGTCCACTCACAGGTTTACTTATGACTTAGCTCAACATTTCTAGTTCTTTTTGAACTCATGGATAGCTAGTAGAAGTCAGCTGTTCTGTCCCAAACTCCTCTCCTTGCTGACTAATTCAAACTGGTTTCTCTCAGCTTCTGATTGGAATGTTCTGCTTAGCCCCAATCTAACTCTGGCAATCTGTTCTAATCCTCTGGGTCCTTCTCACTTTCCAGAATATTTTGTCTTCACCTGCAACCTGTCTCTTTAAAATTGTCCCACTAAAAGTTTCCCTTCCTCGGCCCTCCTCCTCCTCTTCCTTTGTTCTTTCTCTTCTCTCTTTCTCCCTCCTTCTCTCTCTCCCTCCTCCCCCCTCTCCCCCTCTCCCCCTCTCTCCCTCTCCTTTTATCCCTCTCCCTCCCCTCCCTCTCTCATTGGGCATATCCTATCTCTTACTCATTCTGTCAAAGCTTTCTTTGATTCATCATTTTGTCTGTCCATCAATTAGACATCACTTTCAAACATGGCTGGTTCCTTCTACAAATTAACCTTACCTACATTGGGATTAAAGGTGCATATTAGGGTATGTCTGCACTGCAGCCAGATCATACTGTAATTAAGAGTATGTCTGCATTTTAGCAGGATCATGTAGGCATAAAAGGTCTTTGGATGTGATTCCTTGCCAAAGCAGCCATGTTGGTGGCTTAAGATTCCTCTATACTGAATAAATCATTCCTTCTTAAATTCTTGTCAAATATTTGTTAGCACACATGACAGAAAATGTTGCAATGGATGAGATAAACAATAATTCTTTTAAAATTTCTGGAAAAGCTCCCTGGTATTACTTTCCTAGATGCTACTATCATGGATGACTTATAAAATAAAAGGAAATAGCAGATGCAATAGACTACAGTGTTGCTTTACATTTAGCAACATATCTGTAGACATTGTTTCATTACTAGGGTTTTATTAGGGGTATATTTACAATGGCACAAAAAGGAATGATTGCTGATGATAATAATATATAATATAATATAATATAATATAAAGAGACACATATATCATGTAAGTGGTATAACAAATATAATTATTCTGTATTCTTCACATAAATGCACAAAACAACTGCTACATATATGTATATGTATATATATATATTATATACATGTATGTATGTGTATGTCTGTATGTTTAAACCTGATGTTAATAGACATCTCATGTAAATTTTAAATAATAATATGTCTTAATTATCTTTCTATTTTGTGAAAGACACCTGAGAGAAATTCCACTGAAGGTGTGTTGTATATAATTGCTTCAGAGGCTTCCTCCATTGTTATTTATTTCTATTGTTTTTGTCCTTTTAGTGAAGCAGAACACAGAGAGAAAGTCAATTATCAACAAATGATGCCAAGAGATTTGTAGGGTAGATACTGTTGAGAAGGATAGGGAAAGGGACTCAGAAATAGATGAAAAACAACATGAAATAAAAACATATTTTATTCCCATACCAAAACTAAGAATTTAAATATTTTTAAACTTTTTTTTTCCTATTAAAGACTGTATTTGAGAAAACTCATGTTTACTGAAGGTTAAATTTTGAAACTTATAAGGTGGATTCAAAAAAAAAATACAGTAAATTAAGTTGTGATGATCACCTGTAAGCTGGTACACGAAAAGTTCATTACTTACTATCAAGAGAAGATAGGAAACTAGGACTTGAGTATA
Source organism: Mus caroli (assembly GCF_978045245.1). Taxonomy (NCBI): domain Eukaryota; kingdom Metazoa; phylum Chordata; class Mammalia; order Rodentia; family Muridae; genus Mus; species Mus caroli. The sequence continues at coordinate 81,063,223 of NW_028227257.1, read as the reverse complement.
AAGAAGTTAATTGATAATACGACAATTAAATCCTGCCTTTGGTAGCTGTCTTAGTTACTTTTCTCTTTCAGTATTACTGAGTAAAACTTACAGAAGACAGTATTTTATTTGCAACTCACAATTCCAGAGAGTGATAGAGTCTATGACTATTATGGAAGAAAACATGGAAGCAAACAGATGAGCGTGGGGCAGGAACTTCAGTTGACAACTTATGTGTTGAGACAAAAATAAATCTCCAGGAAGAGAGAGAGAGAGAGAGAGAGAGAGAGAGAGAGAGAGAGAGAGAGAGAGAGAGAGAGAGAGAGAGAGAGAGAGAAAGAGAGAGAGAGAGAGAACTGAGAATGAGATGCAGTGATTATGCATTCTGCCTTTGTTTAATTTTAAATATACAGATATTGAAATTTATTTTATTTTATTCTTGTATTTTTCTTTTATTCATGTCTACTGTTTTTATTTATTTATTTAGAGCTGATTTTTTAAAATATTCTATTAGACCAGAAATGAAGGCTAATAAGACTTTTTCATGTGTTAGTTTCACTTTTAAATCAAAGATAAGTTTAAATAAAATGCTGATTAATATACTCCTTAAAAGAAGCCATGAATTAATACAAAGCATGGAATGAGCCCATGTATAAATTACACAGTTGTAACTTGGTATTTTGTAGCATTATTTGCATTCCGTGAAGTTTCAAATAAGTAAGAATGGATCAGAACATCTCAGTCATGTTTCTAAACTCATTAGCATTTGACTTCTATCATTGCAGTCAATCACTCAGAGCCTTTGACTACACAGATGCTCTGGGAAAGGTCAGATTTTGTGTAGAGCATTTTTATATAGAGGCACAACCTTCTCTGAGGGCTTCAGACAATTTGTTTGGCTTTTCTGTAAGTGACAAGTGTCTTTTGTCCTTAGAACAAGTCCCCATCCCATTCTTTCCCCAGGAGCATTAGTGCCTGAAGATTGTCAGGTAGGTAATGAGAATTCAGTGGCTTGAGAAGACATGTCATTTTCCCGAAGATGATGAAAAGTCACTTCCACCCCTTCCCCAGGGCAGATGTCTTATTTTCCTGCCACTTTTCCTGCAGCACATTAGTTACACATTGCTTGATTTTGTCATATTCATCAAACAAACCGTTTCTATCAATTATGTGACAGTTTATATTATCCAAACTCGTCACGGTCTCCATTCACTTTTAACATGTTTCCACAGATGTCTGAGTAGCTCTTAATCCCCCAACTGCCATCACCGAGAGACAAAATACTGGGAAAGAAGATTTGGACCCAGGCAAAAGCATTCTCTCATGTTGTCCCCAAAGGTAAATGCCTCAGTTTTCAGAATTTAACATTCAGAGCATCCATTCACAAAGCCTTCTTACCTGCCTAAGCACATCCAGCCATGTTATCAGATTGAGAGAAGCTGCTTTTCAGTTCTATTCTGAAGACTTTCTGCAGTCACCTAAGTTTGTGTTTACATAGTTCAGTCATTTGACGATCTTTCATTCTAAATTTTAAGGTCTGTGAGCTTTACCTGTGTGGAGAAAAGCCAAAAATCACAGAGGCTGTAAAGGAGTGATGTATTTCTAGCCACAATATGTTACAAAGAGGGCTTTTTTTTTTTAATACCCTTTGTTAGTCTTCTGGGAGAGATAAAGTCATACTTGCAGATTGTTTAGAGCTCAGCAGGAGAAAGATTCCCATTTTTATGTGCTGTTCTTTATTCTGGATTTATCTTCTACAGAGATTAACTATAATTTTACTATTCATTCTTGTATGGGTACTTCCTGGTTATTTGCTCTAAACTTTCATATTTTTGGTAATATACTTTCTTATCTGAATCAATTTAAAGGTTGAAACCAGTAGACCATGAGATCTGTGAGAATCAGCATCAAATGAACAAATAGGATGAAAATTGTTAAATGTTGTATGGAACAATACTGAAAAGACAAGGACAGGTTTCTGATGAGATATTTAAAGTATCTAGTGCATGAGCCTTACAAATACAGAGGTGGATGTCCACAGCCAAACATTGGACTGAGCACAGGGTGCCCAATAGAAGAGTTAGAGAAAGGATTGAAGGAGTTGAAGGGGTTTGCCACCCCATAGGAAGAACAAGAATATCAATTAACCAGACTCCCCAGAACTCCCAGGGATTAATCTACCAACAAAGGAGAACACATGGCTCCAATTGCAAATGTAGCAGAGGATGGCCTTGTCATGTATCAATGGGAGGGGGGGTCCTTGGTCCTATGAAGGCTCCATAGATGTCCCAGTGTAGGGGAATCGAGGGTAGAGAGGTATGAGTGGGTGCCTGGGTGGAGAAACACCTTCATAGTAGCGGAGGGGAGGAGGGGGCGGGGATGGTATAGGGTATTTCCAGGAGGGAGGGAAATAATAAAAGGAAATATCCAATAAAAAGTAAACTAAGCACATAGTTTATATTATATTATGTAAGTTTTTTCTTTATAGCTAATTTGGTGAATGTGGCAAAATACCTAATGAATTTTATTATTTAATGAAATTATCAATTTTGTCAAAATATATAATAAATCTATAAAAATGTGAGAAAAATGATATGAAACATGCAATACATTATAAAATGCAAGTGAAAGAAATGAAGAGGGATACTTAAAATTGTATAAATACCAATAATATACAGCATTAGGGAAGCAGAAAACCCGGACTGACCAGGGTCACAAGTCCCTCTGGTCAGCACCAGCACCTGGTCATCTTAGGCGTGGAGTTGGCAGACACCCCCAAGGTCCCTAGAGGACTCTCCAGACGATCTTAGGACCACTGACCAGACAGCTCCATGCTCCTCAAAAGAGACACCACTTCCAGGCACTGTAACATGCCCATGATCTTTGAAAACAGGATCTCAGGATAAAAAGAGCTTGGTCACACCAGTATTTCAGGGTCTCAGAGGAACTTGACTGCCAAGAACTCTGACACACCCAGAATCTCAGGTTCACTGAAGCCTACAACCAAAGGATCACAGAGAGAGATGGACTCTAAGGAGCACTGAATCAACTGGGATTATAGGAAGGACAGGCTCCAATCAGATATATTGAGGTCAGCAAGTACTTGAGATAATAAGATGGCAGGAGGCAAGCATAAGAACAGAAACCAAGGTTACTTGACATCATCAGAATAAAACTCTCCCACCATAACAAGTCCTGGATATACCATCACACCAGAAAAGCAAGACATGGACCTAAAGTTATTTCTAATAATGATGATGGAGGACCTTAAGAAGGGAGTACAGGAAAACACAGGTAAACAGCTAGAAGCCCTTAAAGAGGAAACACCAATATGCCTTAGAGTGTTATAGGAAACAGTACCAAATGGGAGATGGAAGTGAACAAAATTATACAGGATCTAAAAAGGGAAATAGAAACAATAAAGAAAACCCAAAGGGAGACAACTCTAGAGATAGAAACCCTAGGAAAGAAGTCAGGAACCATAGATGTGAGCATCAGCAACAGAATACAAGAGATGGAAGAGAGAACCTCAGGTGTAGAAGATCCCATAGGAAACATGGACACAACAATCAAAGAAAATACAACATGCAGAAAGATCCTAACTCAGCCAAGCGTGGTGGCACACGCCTTTAATCCTAGCACTCGGGAGGCAGAGGCAGGCTGATTTCTGAGTTCGAGGCCAGCCTGGTCTACAAAGTGAGTTCCAGGACAGCCAGGGCTACACAGAGAAACCCTGTCTCAAAAAACCAAAAAAAAAAAAGAAAGATCCTAACTCAAAACATCTAGGAAATCCAGGATACAATGAGAAGACCAAACCAACTGATAATAGGAGTAGATAAGAATGAAGACTTTCAACTTAAAGGGCCAGCAAATATCTTCACCAAAATTGTAGAAGAAAACTTCCCAAACCTAAAGAAAGAGATGCCCGTGAACATACAAGAAGCCTACAGAACTCCAAATAGACTGGACCAGAAAAGAAATTCCTCCCGACACATAATAATCAGAACAACAAATGCACTAAATAAAGATAGAATATTAAAAGCAGTAAGGGAGAAAGGTCAAGTAAAATATAAAGGCAGGCCTATTAAAATTACTCCAGACTTCTCACCGGAGACTATGAAAGCCAGAAGAGCCTGGACAGATGTTATACAGACACTGAGAAAACACAAATGCCAGCTCAGGCTACTATACCCAGCCAAACTCTCAATTACCATAGACAGAGAAAACAAAGTATTCCACGACAAAACCAAATTCACACATTATCTTTCCATGAATCCAGCCATTAAAAGGATAAAACAGAAATATATATATATATATATATATATATATATATATATATATATAAAGACAGAAACTAGGCCCTAGAAAAAGCAAGAAAGTAATCCTTCAGCATACATAAAAGAAGACAGCCATAAAAACGGAATGCCAACTCTAACAACAAAAATAATAATAAGCAACAATTACTTTTCCTTAATATCTCTTAAAATCAATGGACTCAATTCCCCAAAAAAGAGACATAGACTAACAGACTGGCTACACAAACAGGACCCATATTTTGCTACTTACAGGAAACCCATCTCAGGGAAAAAGACAGATGCTACCTCAGAGTGAAAGGCTGGAAAACAATTTTCCAAGCAAATGGTCTGAAGAAACAAGCTGGAGTAGCAATTCTAATATCTAATAAAATCTGCTTACAACCAAAAGTTATCAAAAAAGACAAGGAGGGGAACTTTATACTCATCAAAGTTAAAATCTTCCAAGAGGAACTCTCAATTCTGAATATCTATGCTCCAAATGCAAGGGCAGCCATATTCCTTAAAGAAACTTCAGTAAACTTCAAAGCACACATTGCACCTCACACAATAATAGTGGGAGACTTCAACACACCACTTTCATCAATGGACAGATCATGGAAACAGAAACTAAACAGGGACACAGTGAAACTAACCGAAGTTATGAAACAAATGGATCTAACAGATATCTACAGAACATTTTATCCTAAAACAAAAAGATACTCCTACTTCTCAGCACCTCATGGTACCTTCTCCAAAATTGAACATATAATTGGTAACAAAACAGGCCTCAACAGATACAAAAATATTGAAATTGTGCCAAGCATCCTATTAGATCACCATAAGTAAGGCTGATCTTCAATAACAACATAAGGAATAGAAACCCAACATTCACATTCATGTGGAAACTGAACAACATTCTCCTCAATGATAACTTGGTCAAGGAAGGAATAAAGAAAGAAATTAAAGACTTTTTAGAGTTGAATGAAAATGAAGCCACAACATAGCCAATTTTATGGGACTCAATGGAAGCATTTCTAAGAGGAAAACTCATAGCTTTGAGTGCCTCCAAAAAGAAACTAGAGAGAGAACACACTAGTAGCTTGACCACACACCTAAAATATCTAGAACAAAAGGAAGCAAATTCACCCAAGAGGAGTAGATGGCAGGAAATAATCAAACTCAGGGGCTAAATCAACCAAGTGGAAACAAGAACTATTCAAAGTATCAACCAAACAAGGAGCTGGGTTTTTTTTTTTTTTTTGTTGTTTGTTTTTTGTTTTTTTTGTTTTTTTTTTTTTTTTTGAGAAGATCAAAAAGATAGATGAACCCTTAGCCAGGCTCACTAGAGGGCACAGGGACAGCATCCTAATTAACAAAATCAGAAATGAAAAGGGAGATATAACAACTGATCCTGAAGAAATCCATAACACTATCAGATCCTTCTACAAAAGGCTGTACTCAAAAAAAAAAAAAAAAAAAAAAAAAAAAAAAAAAAAAAAAAAACAAAAAAAAACAGGAAAACCTGGATGAAATGGACAAATTTCTAGACAGATACCAGGTACCAAAGTTAAATCAGGATCAGATTAATGACCTAAACAGTGCTATATCTCCTAAATAAATAGGAGCAGTCATTAATAGCCTCCCAACCAAAAAATGCCCAGGACCAAATTGGTTTAGTGTAGAGTTCTATCAGATCTTCAAAGATCTAATCCCAGTTCTTCTCAAACTATTCCACAAAATAGATACATAAGGTACTCTACCCAATCCATTCTGTGAAGCCACAATTACTCTGATACCTAAACCACAGAAAGACCCAACAAAGATAGAGAACTTAAGACCAATTTCACTTATGAATATCGATGCACAATATACAATAAAATTCTTGCTAACCGAATCCAAGAACACATCAAGATAATCATCCATCCTTATCAAATAGGTTTCATTCCAGAAATACAGGGATGGTTTAATATATGGAAATCCATCTACGTAATCCACTATATAAACAAACTCAAAGGAAAAAAACAAACACATGATCATCTCATTAGATGCAGAGAAAGCATGTGACAAAATCCAACACCCATTCATGATATAAGTCTTGAAAAGATCAGGAATTCAAGGCCCATAGTTAAACATGATAAAAGCAGTCTACAGCAAACCAGTAGCCAACATCAAAGTAAATGGTGAGAAGCTGGAAGCAATCCCACTAAAATCAAGGACTAGACAAGGTTGCACACTTTTTCCCTACCTATTTAATATAGTACTTGAAGTTCTAGGCAGAGCCATTTGACAACAAAAGTAGACCAAGGGGATACAAATTGGAAAGGAAGAAGTCAAAATTCAAAATATCACTTTTTGCAGATGATATTATATATATATGTGTAAGTGATCCTAAAAATTCCACCAGAGAACTTCTAAATCCGATAAAGAGCTTCAGTGAAGTAACTGGATATAAATTAACTCAATAAAGTCAATGTCCTTTCTCTACACAAAGGATAAACAGGCTGAGAAAGAAATGAGGTAAACAATACCCTTCACAATAGTCACAAATAATATAAAATACCCTGGTGTGACTAACTAGAAAGTGAAAAATCTGTATGATAAGAACTTCAGGTCTCTGAAGAAAGAAATCAAAGAAGATCGCAGAACATGTAAAGATCTCCCATGCTCATGGATTGGCAGGATCAATATAGTAAAAATGGTTATCTTACCAAATGCAATCGACATGCAGTCCCCATCAAAATTTCAACTCAATTCTTCAACGAATTAGAAAGGGCAATCTGAAAATTCATCTGGAATAACAGAAAACATAGGATAGCAAAAACTCTTCTCATGGATAAAAGAAACTCTGGTGGAATTACCATGCCTGACCTAAAGCTGTACTACAGAGCAAATATGTTAAAACTGCATGGTACTGGTATAGTGACAGACATGTAAACCATTGGAATAGTATTGAAGACCCAGAAATGAACCCACATACCTATGGTGACTTGATCTTTGACAAGGGAAGTAAAACCATCCAGTGGGAAATAGACAGCATTTTCAACAAATGGTGCTAGTACAACGGGAAGTTATCATGTAGAAGAATGTGAATTGATCCATTGCTATCTCCTTGTACTAAGGTCAAATCTAAGTGGATCAAGAAACTCCACATAAAATCAGAGACACTGAAACTTATAGAGGATAAAGTGGACAAAAGCCTCGAAGATACGGGTATAGGGGGAAAATTCCTGAATAGAAGAGCAATGGCTTATGCTTTAAGATCGAGAATCGACAAATGGGACCTCATAAAATTACAAAGCTTATGTAAGGCAAAAGACACCGTCAATAAGACAAAAATGCCACCAGCAGATTGGGAAAGGATCTTTACCTATCCTAAATCAGATAGGGGACTAATATCCAATATATATATATAAAGAACTCAAGAAGGTGGAATCCCGAAAATCAAAACACCCCATTAAAAATGGGGCTTAAAGCTAAACAATAATTCTCACCTGAGGAATACTAAATGGCTGAGAAGCACCTGAAAAAATGTTCAGCATCCTTAATCATCAGGGAAATGCAAATCAAAACAACCCTGAGACTCTACATCACAATAGTCAGAATGGGTAAGATCAGAAATTCAGGTGACAGCAGATGCTGGGGAAGATGTGGAGAAAGAGGAACACTCCATTGTTGGTGGGATTGCAAGCTCGAACAACCACTCTGAAAATCAGTCTGGCGGTTCCTCAGAAAATTGGACATAGTACTTCTGGAGGATCCCGCAATACCTCTCCTGGGCATATATCCAGAAGATGTTCCAACTGGTAAGAAGGACACATTCAACACTATGTTCATTGCAGCCTTATTTATAAAAGCCAGAAGCTGGAAAGAACCCAGATGTCCCTCAACAGAGGAATGGATACAAAAAAAAAAAAAAAAAAAAAGTGGTACATTTACACAATGGAGTACTACTCAGCTATTTAAAGGAATGAATTTATGAAATTCCTAAGCAAATGGATGGACCTGGATGGTATCATCCTGAATGCGATAAACCAATCACAAAAGAACTCACATGATATATACTCACTGATAAGTAGATATTAGCCCAGAAACTTAGAATACCAAAGATACCACTTGCAAAACACATGAAATTCAAGAACAAAGACCAAAATGTGGTCACTTTGCCCCTTTTTAGAATTGGGAACAAAGGACCCATGAAAGGAGTTACAAAGACAAATTTTGGAGCTGATACAAAATGATGGACCATGCAGAGACTGCAGCGCTTGGGGATCCATCCCATAATCAGTCTCCAAATGCACTCGCCATCGCATATGCCAGCAAGATTTTGCTGAAAGGACCGTGTTATAGCTGTTCCTTGTGAGACTATGCTGGGGCCTAGCAAACACAGAAGTGGATGCTCACAGTCAGCTATTGGATGGAACACAGCGCCCCCAGTGGAGGGGCTAGAGAAAGTACTCAAGGAGCTAAAGGGGTCTGCAACCCTATAGGTGGAACAACAATATGAACTAATCAGTACCCCCAGAGCTTGTGTCTCTAGCTGCATATGTAGAAGAAGATGGCCTAGTCGGCCATCTTTGGGAAGAGAGACCCCTTGGTATTGCAAACTTTATATTCCCCAGTACAGGGGAATGCCAGGGCTAAGAAGTGGGAGTGGGTGGGTAGGGGAGTGCAGGGGGGGGGGGGGGCTATGGGAGTCTGTTGGGATAGCATTTGAAATGTAAATGAAGAAAATACCTAATTTTATATATATATATATATATATATATATATATATATATATATATATATATATATATAAATTCGTGGGACTAAAGAGATATCTTAGCAGTTAAGTTCAAGTATTGCTCTCACAGAAGATCCAGAGTTCTCTACACTCTAGTCAGTGTGGTCATAAGACCCTATAATTTCCAATCCTAATGATCCAATGTTTCTAAACTCTTTGAAAACCTTCAAACAATTACAGATGCCCACACACAGACACATGCACATACCATTAATAAATATCAATCTTTAAAATAAATTGTTGATATCAGTTATATACTTATATTTATTGGTGTCAAGGCTTTGTTTACTAAATTAGAAAGTGAGAGTTTTGCAGAAATCTAAATGTTTACCCTTGGTTGACTGCATGTTAATTGAATTCTGTACTTTCATTTTATTTTAGGAAGAAACTAAACTTAAAATCATAAAATTAGTTTTTAAATCACCATGGAAACATTAAGGATTGTATAATGAAAATTTATTTTCACATTCAAAAATATTTTTAAAATAACTTCATGAAATAATTTACCCAAAGTAACTAAGCTAAATTACCATAGAGAATATAGAGATGGCTCAGAACACCCTGGCTACTCTCCCAGGGGACCTACATTCAATTCCCAGCATGCATATAGTGAGTGGTGTCCAGGGTAGTTTTACATCAAATTAACACCAGTTAAAATAATTAAGAGGAGGGAATCTTAACTATGAAAATACTTAATTAAGGTGGGGCTTTAAGCAAACCCGGAGGGGATTTTTTAATTAGTGATTGATGAGTGAGAACCCAACCCACTGTGATTGTTCCACGCACATTCTAGAGGGCCTGCTTTTATCAGAATCCAGGCTGAGTATGCCATGGGGAACAAGCCAGTGAGCAGCACCTGCTACAGCTTCTGTTATCAGTTCCCACATCCAGAATCCTGCCTAGTTTGAGTTTTTTGTCTTGACTTCCTTCAATGATGACCAAAGATGCGTATGTGTAAGCCAAATAAACATTTTCCTCCCCAACTTTTGATCATGATATTTCACCACAGCAATATAAATCAAACTAAGACAGATGGGTAACAACTCACATTAACTCCAGTTCCACTGAATTAGACACTGTCTTCAAGCCTCCTCAGATACTGCATGCACATAGCACAAAGACACAAAGTACAAAGATGAAACATTCATCCAGAAGTCATCATAATACAATCTTCATCATAATAAATATATGAATTTTAATTTTACATGAACAATAAATTTTGGAGTTTCCAATTATAACACATATTTTTATTATCTGAGAGATTACAGAACATAAAGTAAATAAATATTAAAATTAATATACAATGACATATTTTCTATCTTTAATATTCACTGTGGTTTTGATGAAGCATATACATATATATTATAGATATATGATATATGTTGTATTTTGCACATTGCATATCATATTGCACATTGCATGTTGTATATTGTACATTGCATGTTACACATTACATTATGTTACTTATCATATATTACATATTTTGTATGTACATATATTATTTATACATATTGCATATGTATATATATTATATATAATATATAATGTAATGAAAATGGATATTCTCATGAAACAAAGCAACAGGAGAGACAACTGAAGCTCTGTCCAGTGAAATGTCATTTGAATGTTTTATATACTTTGAATAATTTGTATTGTGGCAATTGGATTTTAACAAATCAATTTCTGTTGTAGAGTTACTATTGTTGTAGTGAAAAACTATGACAAAAATCAACTTGGGAATGAAGGTGTTAACTTCAGTCACAGTTCCCTATAACAGTTTATCATTGAAAACAGTCAGAGCAGAAACTCAACAGGGCATGGACCTACATGAAGTTGCTGATCCTGAGGCTGTGAAAAATTAATGCTTATGGACTTGCTCAGTATCACTAATTATGTCTTAAATGTTTTAGATTTTAGCTAAAAAAATTAACTACTACATGGACATACACTGAGTTATTCAAACGAAAGCATTAACTTACAAGCCTAAGGTCTAAAATACAGTGAGTGTGCATGCCTTTTACTTCCATCATAGTTGAGAAAGTAGATGATAAAAAACTTACCATTCTTCCATGATCTTTAACATTCAGTAAGATGTGTGTGTATGTGCATCTATGCATATATACATATATGTATATATGTATATATATACATACACACACATACACATACACACACACACACACACACACACACATATATATATATATATATATATATATATATATATATATATATATATATATACACACACATATGCATGTGTAATAGGTGTCTCTGGGTCCAGTGTGATAATATAAGCATATATATACACACATATACAACCTTAAAATTTTAAAGCAACCAGCCAAGCAATGTCACAAGTCCATAGCATTATTTGCAATGTCATCAATGCCCAGTAAATGCAACTTCTATTCATAGGTCTCTTTTTCACAATGCAATGGGAATAGTTTTCTTTGTTTGTTTTTTAATATTTTACAAGTAATGTATTTTGATTGTATTCTTTTTCCACTCTTTCTCTCCAAGATCCTCTTAAATCAACTTTATATTCTTGCTCTCCTTCCCTCAAAATAAAAATAAATGAAAGTAAAAAAAGAAGAAAGAAAAGCAATACTGTTGCAGTAAAACTCCTCCCAAATATGCCCCAGCAATGAAAACACAACTCAATTAATATGATTACATGCTGAGTGCCAAGATTGGGCAGATCTACTGCTACACTACCATCTTCCATATTGATACTTCCCTTATAACTTGCAGTTTCTCCAGGCCATGTGCTTCTGTCCCGCCCTTCTTCTTCTTCCTCCTCATCTGCAATATGATAAAGAAAAAAAAAAACAAAACAAAAAGAAAATGTACATGTAAGTAAACATGAAGTTTGTTTTGTATAGGACAACTACTACTGGGATTGTGGCCTGCTCTGGAGTGTAGTTCATAAACCCAGTGACACGACATTGGAGAGAACTGATTTTACATTTCACAGCAGTTATCAATTGCAAATAGCTTCTTGCTGAAGGTTGGGAATTTGTATCAATTCCTTGTGTAGTGCTAGGATTTGTTTCTGTTTGATCTTGGGCATGCCTTGTACATGCTGTCAAAGTCTCTAGTGAGTTCATATGCGTATCAGTGATGCTGTGTCTGGAAGACATTGCTTTCTTAGAGTGACCCCCTACCTCTGTGTCTTACAATTCTTCCATCTATTAGTGTGCATAGATCCCTTGGCATTTTTTTTTTTTTGCATTGCCTTTTTCTATGGCTGAGTTTAATTGTGTTGTTTTTGAAGTTTGAGACAACATTCTTGATTTAAAGATCTGTCATACACTTGACAGTATTCAGAAATAAGTGAAAAAAAGAAAAAAAGAGGCTGGAAATGAGAAGGATTAAATAGAAGTGAAAGAAACTAAAATAAAAGTAGAAATGTAACCCTACATTGAAATAACACTTATTTTACTTTATATTTTAAGTACTTGTGATATTTTCAATGAGAATGTCCCCATGGCCTCAGATATTTGAACACTTGGTCTCTATTTGAGGAAGAAGTACATTGTTGTGGCTGGTCTTTGGTATTATATAATAGCCTTGTCCTGTTTCCAGCCTGTTCTTTTTGCTAGGTATTTCAATTCCAGTTGCCAGTTCTCAACTTCTTCCTGCTAACACCAGACCTGAAGCTTCCAGTAATGTTGCCTTCCTTCTAATTCATTTCCTTCTTTCCTTCCTTCCTTCCTTCCTTCCTTCCTTCCTTCCTTCCTTCCTTCCTTCCTTCCTTCCTTCCTTCCTTCTTTCCTTCCTTCCTTCCTTCCTTTTTCTTTCTTTCATTATGTTTCTCAATTTTAACAACCTATACTTTCTAATATTTGTGTTCTATTCTCCCTCTTCTTTGTGTACTCTCATCCATCTCCCACATAATATTACTTCTAGACAGTGGAATAAAATGTGCCTTAGGCATTTCCAACTTACGTTGCAGCAGTCTGCTAAATTGCAGTTTGGGGAGCAAGTTTTGTCCCAAAGAACTAGTGTGAGACAATCTATCCAAATGCTACACAGCTGCCATGTCTCTGTGACTGAGTGAAGATAATCCCTCTTCTGATGACAGAGTGCTGATGATAATTCCCATGTCCAAAATTCATCCCAGATTCTAATTAACCCACTTACACCTGCTGTGCTTGATTCATTCTTTCTCCTCTGATCAAGTTGTCAGTATCTATTTAGATATTCATCTTTTTTTCTTGTTATTTATTTGCCACGTATGTGACAAATTGATAGAAACAACACAAAGCATCTACTTTTCTGTAGCTATAATTTCTGCTACCATTTCTTTTTTCTTGCTTGCTTGCTTGATTTCATTCCTGCTCATTTCCTTTGTTCATATCAAAATCAGTAGCATCCTACATAAGCTTGAGATCGTCATGTATAATTATGACATATCAGTGTGTAATATTACTTGTGTGGATTGTATGGAGATTAATAGTGTTCAATTAGTATGAATTAGGGAGAAAAAATAGACTGATACTAATATTTGTCACAAGGAATTACAACCATACTGTAGTTCAGGCTTCATGAAGAGGTAACCCACATGGAATTGTTAATTCCAAGTTTTGCAACAGACGTGCTTTAAAGATTCAATGCAGACAGCAGTCATCCTTCTGTGGTCAGTCAACAGCAATCCTCCTTGCAACACTCGGTGTGAAGGTCATTTACACGTTATCTCAACGCTGTGCCCCTTCTTAGAATTGGGAACAAAACACCCATGGAAGGAGTTACAGACACAAAGTTTGGAGTTGTGACAAAAGGATGGACCATCTAGAGACTGCCATATCCAGGGATCTATCCCATAATCAACCTCCAAACGCTGAGACATTGCATACACTAGCAAGATTTTGCTGAAAGGACCCAGACATAGCTGTCTCTTGTGAGACTATGCCAGGGCCTAGCAAACACAGAAGTGGATGCTCACATTCAGCTATTGGATGGATCACAGGGCCCCCAATGGAGGAGCTAGAGAAAGTACCCAAGGAACTAAAGGGATCTGCAACCCTATAGGTGGAACAACATTATGAACTAACCAGTACCCTGGCGCTCTTGACTCTAGCTGCATATGTATCAAAAGATGGCCTAGTCGGCCATCACTGGAAAGAGAGGCCCATTAGACTTGCAAACTTTATATGCCCCAGTATAGGGGAACGCCAGGGCCAAAAAGTGGGAGTGGGTGGGTAGGGGAGTGTGGGGGAGGGTATGGGGGACTTTTGGGATAGCTTTGGAAATGTAAATGAGGAAAATACCTAATAAAAATATTTTTAAAAAAAGAAAGAAAAAAACAAAAAAAAGTATTTCAATAATAAAGGGTTGAGAATTTTTTGCTCACTCTCTCTGTATGGCTTTTTCATTTTTATATTATTGAAAAGAGACTTCTTTCTCATATATATATATATATATATATATATATATATATATATATATATATATATATCCTGATTATAGTTTCCCCTGCCTCTACTCTTTCAAGTTCCTCCCCACCTTCCTTCCCTCTGGATACACACTAGTCTCTCATTAGAATAGAAAAGGCTTCTAAAGATAACAACCAGACATAAGAAAATAAAATATAATAAGATGAAAAAAGGCTTTCATATAAAAGTTGGGCATACAACACAACAGAAGGAATGTGTCCCAAATGTAGGCACATGTGTCAGAGACCCAATTGTTATCACAGTTAGGAATATATATACACACACAGAGCAGACCTGCTTCCTATCCACACAGACCCTGAGTTTGCTGTGTCAGTTTCTGTTATCTCATATGTACTGTGTTTACTTGATGGAGAGGGTATATTTTTCTGGTATCCTCCATCCCCTCTGGCTTTTATAATCTTTCAACCTCCTATTTTGTGAGATGTCCTGTTGTAAGAATTTGATGGAGACCTCCAATTTAGATACTCTCTCCCCATACTGTCTAGCTATGGGTCTTTGCATCTGTTTGCATCTACTTCTGAAGGATAACTGGATAAGACAATGATCTACAAGTGTAGCAGAATATCACTAGCAATAATTTTGTTGATGTTTTCTTAGGCCAGTAGTTTTGATTTTACCTTATGACTCTTAGATATTTAGTCTCCAGGTTTTGATTATACAAGCAGTGTCATGTATGATTCCTTATTGTGGAGTGGGCCTCAGTCAAATCAGACATTGGTTGGCTGTTTGCATGAGTCCCTTGCCACTTTTTCCCTGGACAGATCTTAGGTCTTGTTTTTGTTGTTGGACTGGTGTCCATGTTTCTATTTCAGTAGCCCGAGGAATATTTTTCTGCACCACAGAGTAGAATTTGGGGTAGGGACACAAGTATGAACAAGCTCAACTTCTTCATGTTCAATTGGCTGGGTTGGTGTTATCAGCAATGAGGCCCCCACTGTCAGTTTGGGGAGAGCAATCTTTTGTCTTAACAAAAGCATTGACCACCAATTTAACTGAATGCAACCCAGTCTCTCTACTGAAATGGTTATAAAATATGGTCATTGAGACTCTCTATTCCCCATTACTAAGAGTCCTCATTATGATGAACTTCCTGGAAGTTTACACTGTACTCCACAAATGTCCCCCCATTCCAGCTGTAAGTTCTTATAGTCCACCCTCCAGCCCATGCCCCCCTCCAGTTACCCCCACTTAGGGAGAGCTATGTGTTTTCCCAGAGTCCTCTTCATCCATCATGCTATTAGTCTGTACTTTATTGAGGACAAGTTTTTTGTTTTTGTTTTTTTTTATTAGTTATTTTCTTCATTTACATTTCAAATGCTGTCCCGAAAGTCCCCTCTACTCTCCTCCGGCCCTGCTCCCCTACCCACCTACTCCTACTTCTTGGCCCTGGCATTCCCCTGTACTGGGCATATAAAGTTTGCAAGACCAAGGAGCCTCTCTTCCCAATGATGGCCAACTAGGCCATCTTCTGCTACATATGCAGCTAGAGACATGAGCTCTGGGGGTCCTGGTTAGTTCATATTGTTGTTCCACCTATAGGGTTGCAGACCCCTTCAGCTCCTTGGGTGTTTTCTCTAGCTTCTCCATTGGAGGCCCTGTGTTCTATCCACTTGATGACTGTGAGTATCCACTTCTGTATTTGCCAGGCACTGGCATAGCCTCACACGAGACAACTATGAGACCAGTGATATGGAGAGATATAAATGACTAATGATTGATGATCATTGTTCCTGTTACGTTGTTGGTTTTGGTAGTAGCAGTGTGTCTGTGTATCTGTATGTCTTTTATTTCTCTCTCTCTCTCTCTCTCTCTGTGTGTGTGTGTGTGTCTTAGATATGACATTATTTCCTGTGTTTTTATGCATATAAAACATATATGGGGCATAAAGTTAGAGAGGAAATGGAGGCCATAGCAGACTTTCAGCAGAGAGCTGGAAAATCGACTGTGAAAGATTAATGTCCTAGGGAGCAGTAGGAAAGGTTTGGGTATGCTTTTCTGTCCATTTGCTTCACAGGAAAGAACAATCTGTGGGTTGCCAAGGGTTGCTTGCTATCACTGAGGTCTGGAACACATCAACAAGAGGGGGAGTGACAGAGGTTGTGGGGACAGGGGGAGTTCTGAAGGATGCACAGGATATTTTGAGAATAGGGAAGAAAGGCTTTAGCTTGGTTTCGTAAATGGGGAAACAGAGAGAGAGAGTAGAAGGATGACAGGCAGCCTAGCTGGTTTATTGGCAGGCATGGCCATTGGTTTAGAAGTAGGTGCCTGCTAGAGTTGAGGGCTGGGAAGCAGTGATGCATGTAGGCAGGGAATTAGTGGAAATAATCTCTGGAGTCCACAAGAGTGTGGGCATGGGGAAGGAAGGTGGTGCCAAGTGTTCCACTGGTGCACTAGGGACAAGACTGTGGGATTTGATCAGGGGAAACAGAAAGAGCAAAACTGGGAATTTGAGTATTCTAATTGGATTTTTGCTTCCACAATATTCCAAATTTTGTGTTTCCCAAATGATTTGGTTTACTTATATTTTTCATTTTAGAAGGTATTCATGTACCCAAAATGTAATCTAGTATTATCCTTGGATAACAATACATTGACATAATTTATAAATAATATATCATTTGTGATGTTTATTTTAATATAATTCATGAATTCAAATGTATACTTTTACAACTATTCTAATAAATACAATGAAATTTTTCTTCCTAATGCTAAACTATTTTTAATAATTTACAGTCACATTTTCAGTTTCCTGTTCTCACTCTGACTTAACTGCATGTTCATAGTGTGCTTTTTAATTCATTTAGTTTCTTGTGTATTTTTAATGAATATACTTTCATCAATACTAAGTTTTAAAGCTTTTCTGCTGTTTTGAATGATTTTCTGTTTTCTATACCATAACTTTAAGAGTAATAACATATGTATAGCTATCCATTGTTTAAGTAATATTCAGTATTGTGTAAAATGTACTGGATTGCTTACTTATGGGTAAATACATATAGAAATACATGTATATTTATTTATATGTTTCATGTGTTTATAAATATATAAATGTGTGTTTTCACAATACAGATTTTATACACACACACACATATATATGTATATGTGTATATATATATATATATATATATATATATATATCCGAAATCATATTTGATATGAAAAACACAAAGAGCAAAACTGGAATATTCTTTCAAACATGATTGTATATATATATATATATATATATATATATATATATATATGTCTCTATATATATATATTTGGGGTTTTTCATTTTTACTATATAATTTGGAGTAAATTAATATAAATACAAAAAAATTAAAACTTGTCATATTATTTCCAAGTTTACTTCTATCAATAGCAAGTTGGAAAGAAATCTCTATATGCTCAAGGATATATTCAGTTTTTAAATTGACAAATTCAATGATGATTTTTCTCCCTTAACTGTCATTATTTTAATAATTACAATTCATTTTTGGCTATATATATGCAAATTCTTGCCTGCTTCTTTGTATGTGAATGACACGTGCAAATATCTTTCTTCTTCAGTGTATGCCATTTTATCCAAATCTTTAGTTGGGTTGATTTTAATAGATTAAAATGAAATTATTTAAACCATAATAAAAGTAACTAAAATGGTAAAGAAATATAAAGAGTAGGATATTTAATTCAATTATACTTTGTACAACAACAACAACAACAAAAGCCTCTGGGAAAATAGTAACAGTCCAAGCCTGAGTGACAATACAATATGGCTGATTAAGGGGCATCTTGGTCGGAGGCATGGTGCCATCTTGAGTTCCTTCCACTGAACAGAACTATGACGCCCATTTACAAATCTACATACCTGGTGATGAGTTTGAACAGGTGTGCCTTCCCAGAGGAACATGTTCCATTTAGTTAAAATGATCTATCAGAAAACAGTACCAGTCACTGGAGGGAATTCTGTAAACTCACAACCCCATAAAACTAGCAATTATGCTTCAGTGAGTGCAGAGAAAATACAGTTTTCCCAAAGGTAATTTTGATAATTCTTCATGTTATACCAAGGTGCTTCTAAAGCCATGCTAGTTGTGCTCATAGAGATACAAGCATGTGTAGTGCAGTCTGTCTTTCTTCCTTTGTGGGTCAGTAAGTCCAAGTTAAGGCATCCCAAATAGGAATATATCTCAGAAGTCAGAAGGCCCCTGGGTTAAAAATTTCTCCTATCACAAGCAAAGATACCATGGAATAATTATTTTACAAAAATGATACCTCATGAAGGCAAACTACAGAGGTGAAACGTAAAAATGCCAAGAAGAGGCTCAGAGTTTTGGTGGATTTCTTTGCCAGAGGTCTAACTAATCATAATCTTCAATCTCAAAATCATGATATACAACATTCCTTTTAGGCTAATTAACTGTAAAGATGAAAAGGAAGCAAACTTTACTGAGTAATATTAAGTGCCTAAACCACACAAGGACCCCACCAAAAAAGAGAACTTCAGACTAACCTTGCTTATGAATATTGATGCAAACATACTCAATAAAATTCTTCCAAACTGAATCCAAGAACACATCAAAACCATCATTCACCACAATCAGATAGGCTTCATTCCGGGCATGCAAGGTAGGTTCAATATACAAAAATCCATTAACATAAACCACTATATAAACAAACTGAAAGAAAAAATCACATGATAATCTGTTTAGATGAAGAAAACACATTTGACAATACACAGCACCTCTTCATGTTAAAAGTATTGGAGAGATAAGGAAATCAAGGCCCATACCTAAACATAGTAAAAACAATTTACTGCAAACCAACAGCCAATATCAAATTAAATGGAGACATATTTGAAACAAACCACAAAAATCAGGGACAACATAAGGATGACCACTCCCCTCTTATCTATCTAATATAGTACTCTAAGTGCTACCTAGAATAATAAGAAAACAAAAAGAGATCAAGAGGATACAAATTGGGAAAGAAGAAATAATTGTATCACTATTTGCAGATGGTATGATAGAATTCATATGTGACTGCAAAAAATATACCAGAGATCATCTCCAGCTGATAAACAACTTCAGCAAAGTGGCCGGATATAAAATTAAGTAAAATAAATCACTAGACTTCCTTTATACAAATGATAAACAGGCTGAGAGAGAAATTAGAGAAAACAATTCTCTTCAGAAAAGCCACAAATTATATAAAATATCTTGAGGTATCTCTAACCGAACAAGTGAAAGACCTGTATGAAAATAACTTCAAGCATCTCAAGAAAGAAATGGAAGATCTCAGAAAATGGAGAAATCTCTCATGCTCATGGATTAACAGAATTAATATAGTCAAAATGGCTAACCTACCAAAGGCAATCTACAGATTCAATGCAATTCCCATCAAAATCCCAACAGAACTTTTCAAAGATATGGAAAGAACAATTATCAAATTTATGTGGAAAGGTAAAAAACCCAGAAGAGCCAAAACAATGTTAACAATAAAAGAATAGCTGGGGAATCACAATTCCTGACCTCAAGCTTTACTCCAGAGCAATAGTGATAACAGCTTCATGGTATTGGTACAGATGACAAACACATAGATCAATGGTATAGAATTGAAGATCCTGAAATAAAACCACACACTTACAAACACTTTATCTTTGACAAGGAAGCCATAATTATACAATGAAAAAAAAAAAAAAAAAAGAAAGAAAGCATCTTCAGTAAATGGTGCTCGTCTAACTGGCGGTCTGTAAGTAGAAGAATGAAAGTAGACCCATATTTGTCACCTTGTACAAAGCTCAAGTCCAAGTGGATCAAGGACCTCAACATAAAACCAGATACACTGAATCTAATAGAAGAAAAAATGGGAAAGCACCTTGAACTCATTGGCACATGGGGAAATTTCCTAAACAGAGCTCCAATGGCTCATGCTTTAAAATCAAGAATTGATAAATGAGACTCCGTGAAACTAGAAAGCTCCTGTGAGGCAAAGGACATCGTAAATGAAACAAATCAACAACCTATAGATTGGAGAAAAAAAAAAACTTCACTAACCCCACACCAATAGAGGGCTAATATCCAAAATATATAAAGAACTCAAGCAGCTAACCACCAAAAAACAAAACAACAAACAAACATACAAACAACAACAAAACCAAACAACCCAATCAAAAAATGTGGTATACAACTAATCTGAGTATTCACAACGAAGCAATCTCAAATCTGAGAAGCACCTAAAGAAATGTTCAAAGTCCTTAGTGATCAGAGATATGCAAATTAAAATGACCCTGACATTCCACCATACACCAATCAGAATGGCTAAGATTGAAACCTCAGGTAAAAACACATGTTGATGAGGATGTCTTTAAACAAACAAACAGTCGAAGTCTAAAAACCATGCACCCTCTGTGTATTCAACAAGTTAATTAACCACAGTAATATCTTTACAGTAGCAACAACTTCAACAACTGTGAGTATGATACCAAGAGCTGGGCTGAATTTTTGAGTATTGTTAGACTCCAGCATTCCACACAGAGTTTCTGTGTTCAGATCTAGTTCTTACTCTTTGTAATAAATGTATGTCCTTGTGCATAGTTTTTAATTCTTCTTTTCTGGAACATTATTTGATTTTCTTAGATGTCTTACAAAAAAAAGTTGTGAGCTTACACATGCTTCACTTCCCTGCATGTCCAAGTTCCTCAGCAAAACACTAATGAATGTTATGAATATTTTGGCATCATTATGAAATGCATCAATACAAATGGTATATGGGCACTACTACTAAAACTATGATATTGGTACACTTAATGGTATAATGAATAATTGACCTATAAATCCCACCAAGGGTATTATACACTTCTACATTATACTTTAATCTAGGTCAACTTTTCAGTTACAGAAGGAAAACATGCCTTTTGAACAACAAAGGCTCTTTATAGCATCCTGGGATCATTTGAAAAAAACAAATAACACTACCATCACTACCCAGACCAGCAAAAATATTGAGAAATTTCCTAAATAAATGTAAGGTCAACAAAGTAACATGTAGCAAAGAACTTGCTTCTACCCCTCCTCTTAAGTATGTAACATATATCTCTAATTCCATATCACCCAAGTAAGTAACAGTTAACTAAGTTTGTGCTCATGGCAGATAGAAAGAGCTCTGTTTTTAGTGGAGGAAAATGTGTATTTTTCAAAGTCTAAAGTAGCAAGGGCCATTAACAATGTGCCATTCTAATAATACTAATCATTCTAAACATTATGATTACTAAGCTTGAAGATCACACTCAGTTTACAAAGGGAATGTGCAGACTAGAGTTCTGAGCAAAACTGACACCATCTGAGATTGTTGTCTTTGGCCTTACTTCTTGTTGTTCATATAAATCTTATATGAATGTTTGCCCCCTCCTCCCTCTCTTGCCCTCTTGGTCTCTTGCCCTTTTGGTCTCTTCCCTTCTTGTTCCCACTCTGTCCCCTTTCCCCATCCCCATTCCCTTTCCCCTTCTCTCCACGTGCTTTGCTCTTTTATTCCTCTTCTCCTCTACTCCCCCCTCCCTTTCTCTGCCTCTTCTGATCCTCTTAACTCCCCTCCCTATCCACTGTATAAACTCAGCCCTTGTAAATCTTATAATGATCATCCATGGTAGGGAGGGAGAGATGACTCAACTGTTAAGAGCATTGACTGCTCTTCCAGAGAACCCACATTCAACTCCCAGCAGCCACATGGCAGTTCATAACTGTCTGTAATTCCATTATCTGACACCCTTACATAGACAGTCATACAAAACACCAATGTACATAAATTAAAAATAAATATATTTTTTCAAAAAAGCAGCCATCATATATAGAATCACATCAGACACACTGTAGTATTTTATTCATATTATTCAATTCATATATCTCATTGAAATTGTTAATATTTTCTCCTTTATAAATGATGAGTTTGAGGCAAAAAGTGATTAAGAGCTCACAGTCATGTTGAATAATAGGGGGTGAAAACCATGATGGCTAATCATTGCACAAACACAATCTTGCTTTTTTTGGTTTGTGAAATTAAGTTTCATTTAAAGGAATTTAGTGAAGGAATCAACATCACACTAGTCAGTAACTACTATCACATGCTGCTGACCTGAAAGATGATTGAACTGCTTTAAATCTGGTCAGTGATGCTGATATGTTTATATAAAGATAGAAAGAGTGGGGGCGGTTATGTTCTTTGGAGGTGTAGTGAGGTATGGAGGAAGGGGATGTTTGAGCAGGCCCATGCCAAGGCATCCCTTCCTATGGCCAACAACATAGTATAGAATAGTTTACTCAATGGATGGGGAGGGGAGTTAAGAGGATTAGTAGAGACAGAGAAAGGCAGAGGGAGATGGAGAGGGAGAGAGTGAGAGAAGGAGAGAGAGAGAGACAGAGAGAGAGAGAGAAGAAGGAGGAGGAGAGGAGAAGAGGAATTAAAGAACACGTGGAGAGAGGAGGAAAGGGAATGGGGATAGGGCAAGGGGACAGAGTGGGAACAAGAATGGAAGAGACCTTTTTGCATTTTACATTTTCCTTGATTGTTGTGCCGATGTTCTCTATGGAATCTTCTGCACCTGAGATTCTCTCTTCCATCTCTTGTATTCTGTTGCTGATGCTCGTATCTATGGTTCCAGATTTCTTTCCTAGGGTTTCTATCTCCAGTGTTGCCTCATTTTGGGTTTTCTTTATTGTGTCTGCTTCCCTTTTTAGGTCTAGTATGGTTTTGTTCAATTCCATCATCTGTTTGGATGTGTTTTCCTGTTTTTCTGTAAGGACTTCTACCCGTTTGATTATGTTATCCTGTTTTTCTTTAAGGATTTGTAACTCTTTAGCAGTGTTCTCCTGCAATTCTTTAAGGGATTTTTGTGCTTCCTCTTTAATGTCTTCTACCTGTTTACCAGTGTTCCTTTGTATTTCTTTAAGTGTGTTAAAGTCCTTCTTGAAGTCCTCTACCATCATCATGAGATATGCTTTTAGATCTGTGTCTAGCTTTTCCGGTGTGTTGGGGTGCCCTGGACTGGGCGAAGTGGGAGTGCTGGGTTCTGATGATGGTGAGTGGTCTTGGTTTTTATTAGTAAGATTATTACGTTTACCTTTCGCCATCTGGTAATCTCTGGGGTTAGTTGTTGTCGTTGTCACTGTTTAAAGATTGGAGCAGAAGCTGTGTTCCACTCACCAGCAGTCTCAAAATCCTGTGGCCGGGGTCGTGGGTAGCTGGCGGTGTCAGCCGACCCTGCGCTCTAGCTACCCCGGTGCTTTTCTGACCGGAAAGGCTTGTGGCCCTACTGAGGCCGGATTTCTGCCTCCCCAACCAAAGCAGTCTCAGGTCCCGCGCAATTGGATTGGAGCAGAAGCTGTGTTCCACTCACCAGAAGTCTTAAGATCCTGTGGCGGGTGTTGTGGGTAGCTGGCGAGTGTCAGCCAACCCTGCGCCCTAGCTACCCTGGTGCTGGTCCGGCCGGAAGTGGCCTGTGGCCCCAGCATAGTCTCACAAGAGACAGCTATATCTGGGTCCTTTCAGCAAAATCTTGCTAGTGAATGCAATGGTGTCAGCGTTTGGATGCTGATCATGGGATGGATCTCTGGATATGGCAGTCTCTAGATGGTCCATCCTTTCGTCACAGCTCCAAACTTTGTCTCTGTAACTCCTTCCATTGGTGTTTTGTTCCCAATTCTAAGAAGGAGCAAAGTGTCCACACTGTGGTCTTCGTTCCTCTTGAGTTTCATTAAATGCTGAAGCCACTTCAGGATTTGATTATACCTATCATTATATACAACAGCATTTTGTATATCACAGCAAAGCATTACTGGTGTTTAAAATGATTAATAATTAGTATTGGTCTAATTTTCTCTTAATAATTATAGGTAACCAAGGAATTCTATGTTGAAAATCTTTTTAGTGAGGGAGATCCTGTTGAATAACTTATAATTTATCTCAAAAGTATCATGCAGATAGATATGAAGTATAATCTAGTTTTGTAAATGATTTTCTTATACTTCAAAAGAACACAATAGTATTTTCAAGTACAAGCAACTAAGGTGAAGGCTGTGAGCACTAAAATCCTCTACACAGCAACCACACAATCCAGAGGTCATAGGAGTGATCCTACAGCATGAGCAAAAATTCTATCAGTGTACTCCTAACAAACGACTTAGATTCTGTCTAACTTTTATCAACTGGAGTCATGTTCACTGTAAAAGTCCTTTCCAATAAAGCATTTTGTGAGTATCAAAGAAGCAGGGCTATATTGTAGAGGAAGATGGAACCAGGTCATTATTATCCTGTTGGCTTCACTGCCTCTGACTTTTATAGAAAGAACAACTTATATTAATACGTGTGTTTGGCATAAATGTCATACAAATATCACATCCCTTAGCATCCTAGTAATCGTTTCAAGGAAAGACA
The DNA here is from genome assembly GCF_978045245.1 of Mus caroli. Lineage (NCBI taxonomy): Eukaryota > Metazoa > Chordata > Mammalia > Rodentia > Muridae > Mus > Mus caroli. The sequence goes on along the minus strand of NW_028227257.1, from coordinate 81,038,300 downwards.
GGGAGAGAGAATGAGACAGAACAGATGATAATTTATTTATAGGATCTGACAGGTTAGTCTATTAACAGATAAATATTGACAGATGTCTGAGGGAGATAATGAGAAACGGTGGTTTTTAATGTTGCAATTTCATGTTAATTCATGAAGCCACTTTGTTATTTAGCCTTAAGTACTCTTCAGAGATACACTGAAAATCAGATAGTTTTCTTTAGAACCACAGAATTACTTTAAGTATTACTGGTAGAATTAAAATAAAGAAGAAAACTTTTAAATCTCTGGATACCTAAAGCAATTTGAAGTAAATATGTCACAAAAGTCAATTCAAGGCAATTTTCAATTATTTTGAATACAATATGCTTTCACTTAGAATAATTGTAAAAACAACTATATGCCAAACAGCTTCAATTCCATCATTACAACTCTAGGTTATACAAAGTACAAATTTCATGATATTTAGCACTGACTTTTTTTTTTTTAGTTTGGGTATATATATATATATATATATATATATTTTTTTTTTTTTTTTACATAATATTAGTTTAATTCTAATAAACAGTAGGTTTAGGTCTTGGCTCCATGAGGACAAACATGGTAGTTATATTTTGTTTCCATCCAATATTTATACCCCAGAAAACATTTATACAGGAAATAAAATAGTGATAAAAAATTACAGTCTTTTTCTTAATGAAGAATGAGTAATGAAAAATACTGACCACTAAATATTCAAATTTTGTTGTCCTCTGTCAATTTTATACTAACAATTATGCATGCATTAATGATTGATACATACTTTAGTAATGTATCCATGATTCCATAAATGGATTTCATTATAAAGGTGAAATCATGGTTGTAAACTAAAATAAAACAAACAAAAAACAAACTTGTGAATGGAGGTTTTTTTATGAAGCCTGTGTTTTAAACATATTCACATGTACATTCTAAATAATAGTCCATCTTCATACATGTAAATACATATGCTGACTTTTCTAAAGGCTTGTTATAATTCACTTGATCCCCAAGATTCTGGAGCTGAGCAGCACTAGTGTTTTTATTTGTGTGCTGAGACTGAGGAGAGGAAGAGACAAAAGTGATTTCTGCAAGCACCTGCCATTGGCTGCTAATGGGCTGTGTAATTGTTCCCTGCACAGCATGCACAGCACAATCCAAACCTGCCTATTCAAAATGCTTTCCCCCTTAAGGATGGCTAGACAGGCATGATGAAGACACCTTTTGCCAAAAGGGACAGCCATGATGAGGTCTGGTTTAAAGGTGGTTACCAAGTTGAATTAGGTCATGTGAATGGGCCTTTCAGTGGCTTACAAAATTCCTTGAAATAGATAAGCCTAATGTATTTGTCGTTGTTGTTGTTTTGTTTTACATCATGAATACAGAGGTTCTTTTTATTAAGAGTGTATTTTCAAAACAATATTACCTTGTTCAGCCTGTACAATGTAATTTGTATGTATGTTTTCAGAGCTGACCATTTTTATTGGAATCAATAGACCTTTTCTTTTTAACTAGGCATTTATTTCATTAACATTTACAATGCTATCCCAAAAGTCCCCCACACCCTTCCCCACCCACTTCCCGACTCACCCACTACCAATTCTTGGCCCTGGTGTTCCCCTGTATTGAGGCATATAATGTTTGTACAACCAATGGACCTCTATTTCCACTGATGGCCTACTAGGCTATCGTTTGATACCAATGCAACTAGAGACATGAGATCTGGGGGTACTGGTTAGTTGATATTGTTGTTCCAACTATAGGGTTGCAGATCACCCCAGCTCCTTGGGCACATTCTCTAGCTCCTCCAATGGGGGGCCCTGTGATCCATCCAATAGCTGACTGTGAGCATCTACTTATATGTTTGCTAGGCCCCAACATAGTCTCACAAGAGATAGCTATATCAGGGTCCTTTCAACAAAATCTTGCTAGAGTTTGCAATGGTGTCAGCTTTTGGAGGCTGATTATGGGATGGATCCCCGGGTATGGCAGTCTCTAGATGGTCCATCCTTTCCTCTCAGCTCCAAACTTTGTAAGTCCTTCCGTGGGTGTTTTGTTCCCAATTTTCAGAAAGGGCAAAGTACCCACACTTAGGTCTTTGTACTTCTTGAGTTTCATGTGTTTCACAAATTGTATCTTATATCTTGGGAATTCTAAGTTTTTGGGCTAATAGCCACTTATCAGTGAGTACATATCATGTGAGTTATTTTGTGATTGGGTTACCTCATGATGATGCCCTCCAGGTCCATCCATTTGCCTAGGAATTTCATAAATTCATTCTTTTTAATAGCTGAATAGTACTCCATTGTGTAAATGTACCAGAATTTTTGTATCCATTCCTCTGTTGAGGGGCATCTGGGTTCTTTCCAGTTTCTGGATATTATAAAAAAAGACTGCTATGAAAATAGTGGAGCATGTGTCCTTCTTACCAGGTAGAACGTCTTCTGGATATATGCCCAGGAGAAGTATTACGGGATCCTCCGGTAGTACTATGTCCAATTTTTTGAGCAACCACCAGACTGATTTCCAGAGTGGTTGTACCAGCTTGCAATCCCACCAACAATGGAGTAGTGTTCCTATTTCTCCACATCCTCGACAGAATCTGCTGTCACCTGAATTTTTGATCTTAGCCATTCTGACTGGTGTGAGGTGGAATCTCAGGGTTGTTTTGATTTGCATTTCCCTGATGATTAAGGACGGTGAACATTTTTTCAGGTGCTTCTCAGCCATTCGGTATTCCTCAGGTGAGAATTCTTTACTTAGCTCTGAGTCCCATTTTTTAATGGGGTTATTAGATTTTCTGGATTCCACCTTCTTGAGTTCTTTATATATATTGGATATTAGTCCCCTATCTGATTTAGGATAGGTAAAGTTGCTTTCCAAATATGTTGGTGGCCTTTTTGGCTTATTGAAAGTATCTTTTGCCTTACATAAGCTTTGCAATTTTATGAGGTCCCATTTGTCGATTCTCGATCTTAGAGCACAAACCATTGCTGTCCTATTCAGGAATTTTTGCCCTGTGTCCATATCTTCAAGGCTTTTCCCCACTTTATCCTCTATAATTTTCAGTGTCTCTGGTTTTATGTGGAGTTCCTTAATCCACTAAGATTTGACCTTAGTATGAGGAGATAGGAATGGATCAATTTGCATTCTTCTACATGATAACTGCCAGTTGTGCCAGCACCATTTGTTGAAAATGCTGTTTTTTTTCCACTGGATGGTTTTAGCTCCCTTGTCAAAGATCAAGTGATCATAGGTGTGTGGGTTCATTTCTGGGTCTTCAATTCTATTCCATTGGTCTAATTGTCTGTTGCTATAACCAGTGCCATGCAGTTTTTAACACAATTGCTCTGTAGTACAGCTTTAGGTCAGGCATGGTGATTCCACCAGAGGTTCTTTTATCCTTGAGAAGAGTTTTCTATCACAGGTTTTTGTTATTTCAGATGATTTGGAAATTGCCATTTCTAATTCTTTGAAGAATTGACTTGGGATTTGATGGGGATTGCATTGAATCTGTAGGTTGCTTTTCACAAGATAGCCATTTTTATTCTATTGATCCTGCCAATCCATGAACATGGGAGATCTTTCCAACTTCTGAGATCTTCTTTAATTTCTTTCTTCAGAGACTTGAAGTTCTTATCATACACATCTTTCACTTCCTGAATTAGAGTCACGCCAAAGTATTTTGTATTATTTGTGACTATTGAGAAGGGTGTTGTTTCCCTAATTTCTTTCTCAGCCTGTTTATCCTTTGTGTAGAGAAAGGCCATTGAGTTTTTTTAGTTAATTTTATATCCAGCTACTGCATTGAACCTGTTTATCAGGTTTAGGAGTTCTCTGGTGGAATTTTTAGGGGCACTTATATATACTATCATATCACCTGCAAAAAGTGATATTTTGACTTATTCCTTTCCAATTTGTATCCCATTGTTCTACTTTTGTTGTCAAATTGCTCTGGCTAGAACTTAGAATACAATGTTGAATAGGCAGGAAGAAAGTGGGCAGCCTTGTCTAGTACCTGATTTTAGTAGGATTGCTTCCAGCTTCTCACCATTTACTTTGATGTTGGCTACTGGTTTGCTGTAGGCTGCTTTTATCATGTTTAAGTATGGGCATTCAATTCCTGATCTTTCCAAGACTTATATATCCTGAATGGGTGTTAGATTTTGTCAAATGCTTTCTCAGCATCTAACGAGATGATCATGTTGTTTTTGTCTTTGAGTTTGTTTATACAATGGATTATTTTTATGTATTTCCATATATTAAACCATCCCTGTATTTCTGGAATGGAACCTACTTGGTCATGATGGATAGTTTTGATGTGTTCTTGGATTCAGTTACCAAGAATTTTATTGAGTATTTTTGCATCGATATTCATAAGGGGAATTGGTCTTAAGTTCTCTATCTTTGTTGGGTCTTTCTGTGGTTTAGGTATCAGAGTAATTGTGGCTTCATAGTATGAGTTGAGTAGAGTACATTCTGCTTCTATTTTGTGGAATAGTTTGTGAAGAACTGGAATTAGATATTCTTTCAAAGTCTGATAGAACTCTGCACTAAACCCATCTGGTCCTGGGCTTTTTTTGGTTGGAAGAATATTAATGACTGATTCTATTTCTTTAGGGGATATAGGACTATTTAGATCATTAACCTGATCCTGATTTATCTTTGGTACCTGGTATCTGTCTAAAAATTTGTCCATTTCATCCAGGTTTTCCAGGTTTGTTGAGTATAACCTTTTGTAGAAGGATCTGATGGTGTTTTGAATTTCTTCAGGAACTGTTGTTATGCCTCCCTTTTCATTTCTGATTTTGTTAATTAGGATGCTGTCCCTGTGCACTTTACTGAGTCTGGCTAAGGGTTTATCTATCTTGTTGATTTTCTCAAAAAATCAGCTCCTCTTTGGTTGATTCTTTGAATAGTTCTTCTTGTTTCCACTTGGTTGATTTTGCCCCTGAGATTGATTATTTCCTGCCATCTACTCCTCTTGGGTGAGTTTGGTTCCTTTTGTTCTAGAGCGTTTAGGTGTGTTGTCAAGCTGCTAGTGTGTGCTCTCTCTCTAGTTTCTTGTTGGAGGCACTCAGAGCTATGAGTTTTCCCCTTAGAAATGCTTTCATTGTGTCTTATAAGTTTGGGTATTTTGTGGCTTCATTTTCATTAAACTCTAAAAAGTCTTTAACTTCTTTCTTTATTCCTTCCTTGACCAAGATATCATTGAGAAGAGTGTTGTTCAGTTTCCATGTGAATGTTGGCTTTCTATTATTTATGTTGTTATTGAAGATTAGCCTTAGTCCATGGTGATAGGATACAAGGGACAATTTAAATAATTTTGTATGTGTTGAGGCCTGTTTTGTGACCAATTATAAAATTAATTTTGTAGAAGGTACTGAGGTACTGAGAAGAAGGTATATCCTTTTATTTTAGGATAAAATGTTTTGTAGATATCTGGTAGATCCATTTGTTTCATAACTTCTGTTAGCTTCACTGTGTCCCTGTTTAGTTTCTGTTTCCATGATCTGTCCTTGATGAAAGTGGTGTGTTGAAGTCTCCCACTATTATTGTGCGAGGTACAATGTGTGCTTTGAGCTTTACTAAGGTTTCTTTAATGAATGTTGAGGCCCTTTTATTTGGAGCATAGATATTCAGAATTGAGAGTTCCTCTTGGAAGATTTTACCTTTGATGAGTATGAAGTGCCCCTCCTTGTCTTTTTTGATGATTTTGGGTTAGAAGTCGATTTTATTAGATATTAGAATGGCTACCCCAGCTTGTTTCTTCAGACCATTTGCTTGGAAAATTGTTTTCTAGCCTTTGTTTCTGAGGTAGTGTCTGTCTTTTTCCCTGAAATGAGTTTCCTTTAAGCAGCAGAATGTTGGGTCCTCTTTGTGTAGCCAGTCTGTTAGTTTATGTTCTTTTATTGGGTAGTTGAGTCCATTGATATTAATAGATATTAAGGAAAAGTAATTGTTGCTTCCTATTATTTTTGTGGTTAAAGTTGGCATTCTGTTCTTGTGGCTGTATTCTTTTAGGTTTGTTGAAGGATTACTTTCTTGCTTTTTGTAGGACTTAGTTTCTGTCGTTGTATTGTTTTGTTGTTGTTGTTGTGTTTTTTGTTTTGTTTTGTTTTTTGGTTTTTTTTTTCTGTTATTTTCCTTTGAAGGACTGGATTCATGGAAAGGTAATATGAATTTGGTTTTGTAGTTGAATACTTTGGTTTCTCTATCTATGGTAATTGAAAGTTTGGCTGGGTATAGTAGCCTGGGCTGGCATTTGTGTACTCTTAGTGTCTGTATAACATCTGTCCAGGATCTTCTGGCTTTCATAGTCTCTGGTGAAAAATATGGTGTAATTCTGATAGGCCTGCCTTTATATGTTATTTGCCTTTTTCCCCTTATGGCTTTTAATATTCTATCTTTATGTTGTGCATTTGTTTTTCTGATTATTATGTGTCGGGAGGAATTTCTTTTTTGGTCCAGTCTATTTGGACTTCTGTAGGCTTCTTGTATATTCATGGGCATCCCCTTCTTTAGGTTTGGGACTTTTTCTTCTATAATTTTGTTGAAGATATTTGCTGGCCCTTTAAGTTGAAAATCTTCATTCTCATCTACTCCTATTATCCATAGGTTTAGTCTTCTCATTGTGTCCTGGATTTCTTGGATGTTTTGAGTTAGGATCTTTTTGCATTTTGCATTTTCTTTGATTTTTGTGACCATGTTTCCTATGGAATCTTCTGCACCTGAGATTCTCTCTTCTATCTCTTGTATTCTGTTGCTGATGCTCACATCTATGCTTCCAGACTTTTTTCCTAGGTTTGTTTCTCCAGAGTTGCCTCACTTTGGGTTTTCTTTATTGTGTCTACTTCCCTTTTTAGGTCCTGTATGGTTTTGTTCATTTCCATCACCTGTTTGGATGTGTTTTTTCCTGTTTTTCTTTAAGGACTTCTTCCTGTTTGTTTGTATTTTCCTGTTTTTCTTTTATGACTTGTTTCTCTTTAGCCATGTTCTCCTGTATTTCTTTAAGTGAGTTATTAAAGTCCTTCTTGATGTTCTCTTCCATCATCATGAGACATGCCTTTAAATCCGGGTCTAGCTTTTCGGGTGTGTTGGGGTGCCCAGGACTGGCTGAGGTGGGAGTGCTGGGTTCTGATGATGGCGAGTGGTCTTGATTTCTGTTAGTAAGATTCTTAAGTCTACATTTTGCCATCTGGTAATCTCTGGAGTCAGTTGTTATAGTTGTCTCTGGTTAGAGCTTATTCCTTTTGTGATTCTGTTAGCCTCTACCAGCAGACCTGGAGACTAGTTCTCTCCTGAGATTCAGTGGTTAGAGCACTCTCTGCATGCAAGCTCTCCTCTTGCAGAGAAGGTGAACAGATATCTTGCACCTGCAGAGGCTCAATTAAAACCTCCTGGGCTGGGAGGACTCCTCTCCTCTGGCAGGGTAGGTGCCCAGATGTCTGGAGCCTGAAATGGGATCTTCCTGAGAAGCTCTGTGGCTCCCATCTGTCCCAGAAGCTGTTAGCTTCTGTACTCCACACTCTCCCCTGTGCAGACTAGTCTAGGTGGGGTCCTGAAATGAAGATGTCTCTGTAGATGCTCCGACAATGTCTTGAGAAGCCTAATGTTAAAGATGTGATGTGGTTATGATTTTACTCATCCACCAAGTGGTTTCTATTGAGGTTTCTGTGTGTTTAGCTTTTGTTTGAGAAAGGATGATGATCATGCTATGCATCCCAGGGTCCTTTCAAATTCTAGGATTATAGGTGTGTGGCACCAAATCTGATGGGAAAGGAAGGATGCCTGTGGTTTTGGATCTCTAAGAGAGTGTTCTAAGATAAAATGTCATGGGTTACTAACTGATGAGTAGTCAAGAAGCTCCTGAATTCAAAATGCTTTATGAGAGTTTAGGCTTTAGAGACATAAAAGAAGTCTCAGAAAATGAGAGAGATAATTGTGAATTTTTTCACGATGAAGATAGCACATGAGAAAGGAGGCATTAGATTTTGTGGAAGGTACTATGAGTCTTTCTGCCCCTCTTTTACACTTTTCCCATAATATCATTTAGATATCTATGTAACTTACATTTGTAATTTTATTGATTACTCCTTTGACCTTCACTTTCTCCTTTCCTGGGCCATGCAAGTTTGAAAATCTTTTGCTTTTCTCTTTGATTACTCATTAAAATTTCCTGTCAGTTCCTGACACACATTTTAAATGTATAACTATCTGAAAACTATTAAACTCACCTTTTCAAACCTTCTATACATCCACTCTTCTCAAGTTTTTCAACTGCAAATACATCTAAGTTACATCCTATAAAAAGAATTGGAGTCCAACACCTTCTTCCCATTCTAATTATATTGGCAGGTTTTGTGTCTACTTGACACAGGCTTGAGTTATCACAGAGAAAGGAGCTTCAGTTGAAGAAATGCATCCATGAGATCCAGCTGTAAGGCATTTTCTCAGTTACTGATCAAGCAGGAAGGGCCCCTTGTGAGCAGTACCATTTATGGGCTGGTAGTCTTGGGTTCTATCAGAAAGAAACCTGAGCAAGCCTGGGGAAGCAAGCCAGTAAGAAACAACCCTCCATGGCCACTGCATCAACTCTTGCTTTCTGACCTGCTTAAGTTCCAGTCCTGACTTTCTTTGGCAATCAACAGCAGTGTGGAAAGTGTAAGCTGAATAAACCCTTTCCTTCCCAACTTGCTTCTTGTTCATGAAGTTTTGTCCAGGAATAGAAACACTGTCTAAGATACTAAGCATGTTTTTGTTTTGTTTTGTTTTGTGTGTGTGTTGTTGGTTTTTATTTTTGTTTTTGTTTGTTTCGTTTTTTGGGGGGAGGGAAAAAAAGTGATTATTTGCCCTATACATATATATCATTTGTCATCATTGAGGGAAGTCAGGATAGAAACTCATACAGGACAGGGACTTGGAGGCAGGAGCTGATGCAGAGGCCATAGAGGGGTACTGTTTACTCTCATGTTTCCTATGGCTTGCTCAGTCTAATTCCTTATAAAACTCAGAACCTCCAGCCCAAGGAAGGTACTACCAACAATGCCCTGGGCCCTTCTTCCTCTATAAATCACCATGATTTCCCACTTACTGAGTGGATCTTAAGTCCAATTAGAGACCTGTCTATTATTCTCATGGTATGGGTACTAAAACTATACCTTTAGGGTTACCACACAATGCTGATTGGTGTGGATTTTAGGTATTATATGTGGGTAGGACTATTGGTTGTTTCCATCCATTGGAAACTTACATATCCTTATGGTATCATGAGTGCTAGGTCTCAGGGAGGAGCCTTTTATGTCAGTTCCTGCTCAGAGGTCTCTGGGCCAGCATCTGATGTGCATGTTCTCTTCGGCAATATGGACTTACCTTTCACTCAGAGTGGCAGTTAGGGGCGATAGAAACTGCTTGTAATGTTTTGCGAGTTTCCTGAACAACTCTGATGAAGAATTCAAAAAAGATTTCTTAGTAGGTGTTGGTGTAATTTTTAGATTGCCTTTGGCTCTTACACAAAGTATTTTCAGCACAGATGGGAAGTTGTTGTTTAAATTACAACATGTATACAGAGTATTTTGTGTCTTATGCTTTTTATATAGTTAATAGTATATTCTCACACCTTCCCAAAGCATCCTTACTGTTATTTTACTGTCCTTCTTTTGTATTTATTCTACTTGCTTCCCAGTAATTAGAGATCCTTTTCCAATTTCCCTGCTTAGATTATCCTGGGAGACCCTTCTCTTATATTCCCTACTTTCTCACATTGGCAATGGAAACTTTTTACTTCCCTAGTTTCCTTAGTTAACTAATATGACCACAAAAAGTATAATAATAAATCATGACCATTGAGTTTTTCAAACTTATCTTGAAGTTATTGTTGACCAAGCTAGATTCAAGTTCTTGATCTTCCTATCCGGGAATACAAGCATGGGCCTTGGGACCTAGGGAAGCGTTTTGTTGTTGTTGTTGTTTGTTTGTTTGTTTGTTTGTTTGTTTGTTTGTTTGTTTTTTTGCATTTTTTTAGATATTTTTCTCTATTTATATTTCCAGTGTTATCCCCTTTCCTATTTTCCTCTCTGAAACTCCCCTATCCCCTCACATTGACACTAAGCATGTTGAGAAATTCCTATTGTATCTTCACTAAATCTCTTTTGACATTTCATCCTGAACTTCAATGCTGAGGATTAAACCTCATCTACATTCTAAAAATACTTTGCCACAAAGGTATGTCCTTAGCTTTACTAGTAATGTCTTTCATGTCTTTTGTTCATTTGCTAGCTGTTGTTAGCTTCAGCAGGGACTTAGAGAATTGGGATAAATAAGGATGCTCATAGATACACTTTAAAAATTATACAAGCAAATTTTACTGCAAGAAATCTGTTTATCACTGCTAAATCACAAATTAAATAAAACAACTGGGGTCCCTACACTGACCAGGAAGTTAAAGGTAGACTGAGAGTTATGAACAATAAACTTGATTGTCACATTCCTGGAATTTGAAATCACCATATAGTCAAGTTTTATCTATATCTATGAGATAGTTTCTGGGTTGCCTTCAATAAGATGACAAGACACTGTAATTGCACTATCATCATTCTTTGAGTTATTGTCTTGGGTTGAGTAAAAGAGTAAAGGTAAGATGGGTACCCCCAATGTGTACCAAATGTTTACTCATCCTTCCTTAGGTAGCAATTATCAACAGTTATGCATAAAATGTTTTTTACAACTTATAGAGAAAATTGGTATTGAGAAATGGTGTCACTGCTTTGATGAAAATGATCATGTCCATAATGAAATGATAAACCATTTTCAGAAGAAATATTGCAAATTTTGGAACTAAAGGATAGAGAATCCCTAGAGTGTTGCAAAACAGAGACTGATGAGTCATCATGATAGTAGCAGATTACTACAATGTCAAAAGATATGCTGGCAATAGAGACATAGAGCATGAGACTTTAGAACAGAACAATGACTGTCCTAGAAACTAAACAGCTTATCTTTTTCTTTTTCTTTTTCTTTTTCTTTTTCTTTTTCTTTTTCTTTTTCTTTTTCTTTTTCTTTTTCTTTTTCTTTTTCTTTTTCTTTTTCTTTTACTTTTTTCTTTTTCTTTTTCTTTTTCTTTTTCTTTTTCTTTTTCTTTTTCTTTTTCTTTTTCTTTTTCTTTTTCTTTTTCTTTTTCTTTTTCTTTTTCTTTTTCTTTTCCTTTCCTTTCCTTTCCTTTCCTTTCCTTTCCTTTCCTTTCCTTTTCTTATTGGATATTTTCTTTATTTACATTTCAAATGTTTTCCAATTTTCAAGTCAACCCTTGGGACACCCTCTATCTCCTCCACCCCTCCCCTTGACTCTATGAGGTGCTCCCCCTTCAACCCATTCTCATCTTCCCACCTTGGCATTCCCCTATACTGGGGCATTGAGCACCCTAAGGCCCAAGGGCCTCTCCTCCCACTGAAGCCAACAAGGCCATCCTCTGCCATACATGCAGCCAGAGACATGGGTCCCTGCATGTGTTTTGGTTGGTGGGCCAGTCCCTGGGGAGCTCAGGGGAGTCTGACTGGTTGACACTGTTGTTCCCTCCATGGGGCTGCAAACCCACTCAGCTCCTTCAGTCCCTTCTCCAGTTCCTCCATCAGGGACCCTGTGCTCAGCCAAATGGTTGACTGCAAGCATCCACCTCTATATTTGTCAGACTCTGGCAAAGCTTCTCATGAGACAGCCATATTAAGATTCTGTCTGCAAGCACTTCCCAGAATCCACAATAGTTTCCTGATATGGTGACTCTATATGGGATGACTAATATTCACTTAACAGTGAGTGTGTAACATGTTTGTTCTTTTGTGATTGAGTTACCTCATTCAGGATGATATTTTCAAGATCCATTCATTTGCCTGTGCCATTGCTTTCGGTAGCTGAGTAGTATTATACTGTGTAAATGTATCACATTTTCTGTATCCATTTCTCTGTTGAGAGACATCTGGGTTGTTTCCAGCTTCTGGTTATTATAAATATGGCTGCTATGAACATAGTGGAGCATGTGTCCTTATTACATATTGGAGCATTTGGGGGTATATGCCCAGAAGTGGTATAGCTGGGTCCTCAGGAAGTAATATGTTCAATTTTTTGAGGAACTGCCATTGATTTCCAGAGTGGTTGTATCAGTTTGCAATCCCACCAGCAATGGAAAAGTTCTCCTCTTTCTCCATATCCTCCTCACCATCTGCTGTCACCTGAGTTTTTTATCTTAGCCATTCTGAATCATTCTGACTGGTGTGAGGTAGAATCTCAAGGTTGTTTGATTTGCATTTCCCTAATGACTAAAAATGTTGAACATTTCTTTAGGTGCTTCTCAGCCATTCGATATTCCTCAGTTAAGAATTCTCTGTTTAGTTCTATTCACATTTATTTACTGAGTTCTTTGTATATATTGGATATTAGCCACTTATTGCATATAGGATTGGTAAAGATTTTTCCCAATCTGTTGGTTGTCATTTTGTCCTATTGACAGTGTCTTTTGCCTTACAGAAGCTTTACAATATTATGAGGTCCTATTTGTCCATTCTTGATCTTAGATCATAAGTCATTGGTGTTCTCTTCAGGAAATTTTCTCCTGTGCCCATGTGCTTAAAACTTATCTCCACATTCTCTTCTATTAGATTCAGTGTATCTGGTTTAATGTGGAAGTCCTTGATCCACTTGGACTTGAGCTATGTACAGGGAGATAAGAATGGATCAATTTGCATTCATCTACATGTTGACTGATAGTGGGAACAGCACCATTTGTTGAAAATGCTGTCTTTTTTCCACTGGATGGTTTTAGCTCCTTTGTCAAAGATCAAGTGACCATAGGTGTGTGGGTTCATTTCTGGGTCTTCAATTCTATTCCATTGGTCTACCTGCCTGTCACTAGACCAATACCATGTAGTTTTTATCACTATTGCTCTTTAGTACAGCTTGAGGTCAGGGATGGTGATTCTCCCAGAAGTTCTTTTCTTGTTGAGAATATTTTTCACTATCCTGGCTTGAGCAGCTTTTCTTGTAAAGAATTTGGATACATAATTTCTGTGCCATGAGACCATGAGTGGTGCTCAATTGAAAATCAATGGACCTATTTGTTAAAAATAATTTCAAAATCACATATTATTCAGCATAATATGTATGTATGTAGGTGAAGTCTAAGTTGAAATAAGCCCCCAAATGTTAGAAATGTAAGGTTGATATCTTTAAAGGAAAGCTGTAGGAAAGGATAAAGTTGGCCCAAGAGACAGGCAGATTTGTACTGCAGACAATATAGCTTATCTGTCAGGGATAACTAGAACATTTAGAATCTGGAAAACTCAACCCCAAGCTCTAGACACAGAGTTGTTGCCTATGGTTTTACCCTTCTGTTTTTGATCTTGCTCTACACATGTTCTGGCTCTCTTGCCATTTTTCCTTTTTCAAATAAGAATGATGACTGTACCATTGTATGTTTGAAGTAGTGTGTTTCTTAATAAGATAAAGGCTCAAATTGAAGATATTTTCCAAGATTCAGAAGACAACATGTATGCACTGAGGACTTTTGAACATTGTTGATATTATCAAAGACTAACTGTGAGGGGAGATGTAACTTTACTGAACAGACACAGAATGTTATGATTTAAGGTTATCATTTTGGGTAAAGGTGCAATTATGATGCTTAATCCTGATTCTCAGATCTGTGAGATTTAGATTCTCCATAGAGTTTCTCTGGATTATCATTACGGAAATATCTATTTAGGAATAATTAAGATGATGAGACCCTCCCTAAGAGTTTGTAGTACCATCTCAAAAGCTGGAGAACCTGAACTTGTTTGAAGGAATCACACCATAGAAAATGCAAATTGGCAACTCCATTCTTTGTCTATGAGTCTTCTAAAACACAGTAAAGCTATTTCTACTTCATTGCACACTCATATATGCTCTTCTGTGTTCTCTTCTACATCTTTTGATTTTCACTATGGTAGGCTTTCTCTCCCAAAGAGAAGGACAATCTTCTAGTTTTCCAGTAACACTGATCTGTCAGGATTTTATACATGAGCACAGCATGAAGAGTGCCAGTGAAGAGTAGGTAAGCAGCTGGTATTATGTTCTTTAAAACATAGGCATGATTCTGTATTTCAGTATGTCCAAAAAATAATAATAATCCACAGAACAGAGAATCTATATTAACTACATCTTGGTTATCATTTTTCTCTCTCTCATTCTATTCAGTCACTATTTTTTGTTTCACATATAGAAACTTAATGCTATCCCAGCGATTTTGACATTACAAGAATATGATCTGCATTATTTTACCTATTGTATGCTGCACTACAACTCCATCATTAACAGTTTCTATTCACCCAGTAGTTTTAAGATTAACTCAAATATTTTCAAGTTAGTATTCAAATGGTAGACTCTCAGTTACTTTCTTACTCATCAACTCTCTTATAAAATCCACCATATTCAAGGTCATTCATATCAAGTTTCCTGCATTAGTTTCAAAAGATATAATATTTTTATACTTAATTAAACTTAAAATTACAGAAGCTTTTCAATTTTATGAGGACTCATTTGTCGATTGTTGATCTTAAAGAATAAGTCATTGGTGTTCTGTTCAGGAAGTTTTCCCCTGTGCCCAAGAATTTTAGGATCTCTGCTGTGGGATCGTCACCACTTTCTCTTCTGTTAGATTCAGCATATTTGGTTTTGTGAGGAGGTCCTTCTTATAAATTTGGAAAGCTTCTACAAAGGACACTGTTAATAGGACAAAACAGCAACCCGAAAATATGTTTACAAACCCTTTATCTGATAGAGGGCTTATATCCAAATATACAAATAATTCAAGAAGGTAAACTCCAGAGAACGAAATACCCCTATTAAAAAGTGGAGTACAAAGCTAAACAGACCAAGGAATCTCAAATGGCTGAGAAGCACTTAAAGAAATGTTCAACATCCTTAGTTGTTAGGGAAATATAAACCACAACTACCCTTAGATTTTACCTCACACCAATCAGAATGACTAAGATCAAAAACTTAGGTGATAGCAAATGTTGATGAGGATGTGGAGAAAGAAGGACAGTCCTCCATTGCTAGTGGGACTGCAAGCTGTTAAAACTACTTTGGAAATCAATCTCTTGGTTCCTGAGAAAATTAGAAATAGTTCTACCTGAGGACCCAGCTATACCACTCCTGGGCATATACCCAAAATATGCTCCAAATATAACAAGGACACATACTCCACTATGCTCATAGCAGCCTTATTTATAATAGCCAGAAGCTGGAAACAATCCATATGTCCCTCAACAGAAGAATGAATTTGTGGTACATTTACACAATGGAGTATTACTCAGCTATTAAAAACAATTCTTTCATGAAATTTGCAGGCAAATGCATGGAACTAGAAAATAGCCTCTTGAGGGAGGTAACCAATAAACAGAATATGTACTCACTGGTAAGTGGATATTAGCTCCAAAGCTCACAATGTCTATGATACAACCCACAGACAATATAGGGCATAGAAGAAAGACTGTGTATATGCTTTTGGTCCGGCATTGGGGTGTGGGGGTAGCAGGACTATTGTGGGGGGTGTAAGGAGAGGGAGACATGGGAGGCAGAGAGGAAGGGGGAAAATGAGCAGAACAATATCAGGAACTGAAGGAGATGGGAAAGAGATGCAGAGCGTTAGAAAATTGAACAAAAATATGTAGCAGGAGAGGAGGTAATGAGGGACTGTGGATAGTTGCTGGAGGATCCTAGACACCAGGGAAATGTGAGGCTCTCAGGACCCAAAAGGGATGAGATTAGCCAAAATGCACAAAGAAGGAGAAGATAAATCCTGTGGAGACCACCTCCAGTAGAAAGGCACAGCCTCCTGTGGAGGCATAGGGCCACATACCCATCTCAAAGTTTTTAACCCAGAAATGTTCCTGTCTAAAGGAAGAACAGGGACAAAAAAGTGGAACAGAGACTGAAAGGAGGGTCATCCAAGGACTTCCCTCCCACCCCCGGATCCATCCTGTCTGCAGAACCAAACCTTTTACTGTGGTCAAGAGGCACTTGCTGACAGAAACCTGCTGTGGCCGTTACTTCCAAGGTCTAGCCAGCAACTGACAAATGCAGAAGAAGATGCTTGAAGCCAACCATCAGACTGAGTTCAGGGAACCTGTTGGGGGAGCTGCTGAGGGAGTTGGTGGGAGGACTAGAAGAGCAGAGGGAGATTGCAACCCCATAGGAAGAAAAATATAGTCTGGCTGGACCATCTAGTGCTCCCAGAGGCTAGACCACCAAGCCAGAAGTGTACCAGGAGTGATCCATGGCTCCAGATACTAATGTAGCAGAGAATGGCCCTGCCTGACAACAATGGGAGGGAAGGCTTTTGGTCCTATGATGCCTCAGTGTAGGGGGATGCTGGAGTGATGGGGCAGGAGAGGGTGGATGAGTGGTGAAGCACCCTCATACAGGCAAAGGGGAGGGGAGAGAGGGCAGATGTGGTATGGGAGTTTTTCGAGTGGTAAATGGGAAGTGGGATATTATTTGAGATATAAACAAATGGAATGATTAATAAATAAAAAGTAAAAAACAAAAAAACACAAAAAACCCTTATAATTAACTATGAGACTTTTTATCATCAATAAATTCTACTCTCATGATTTTAAAAATTGTCATTTATGATAATGTGTACTTAACCCCAGAACTATGCCTGATAGATATAAAAGTATATTAACTAATTTAAAAAATAAATTTTATAGGTTAAATCATTAAATTATAATACAAATTTAAATTTCTATTTTCTTCATTAAACACCAAAAGTTTCCCATCCATAAGCATTTTTTTTTTACCTGTTGATACATCCAAAAGGAAGGATATATGTTAAAGAATAGTAAATAAAGCAGGCACATAGATTTAGTATGGAAGATATTATTTTCTAATGTGATGTCTTGGATAAAGACATCATTTTGGCACTAAGACTGCATTCTCAATATTACCATAGGAACTCAATGTGATTCCATTGATCAACATATCTGCATTTTTTGCTAGCATGTGATTTTTATTAATATAACTTTGTAGTAAACTTGAAATAAGGTATGGTGAGGCATCTAACAGTTATTTAGTGTTAAGGATTCTTTCAGTTCTTCTGGATTTTTTTGTTTTTTCTGTATGAAATTGAGTATTGTCTTTTAAAGGTCTGCAAAGAATTGCTTTGTAATTTTGATGGGGTTGACACTGAATCTGTAAATTATTTTTGGTAGGACACCCAGTTTTATTATTTTAATCCTACTGATTCATAAGCATAGAAGATCTTTCCATCGTCAAGTACTAACCAGGACCCCCAGTGCTCATGTCTCTAGCTGCATACATAGTAGAAGATGGCTAGTTGGCCATCATTGGGAAGAGACGCTCCTTTGTCTTGCAAATTTTATATGCCTCAGTACAGGGGAATACCAGGGCCAAGAAGTGGGAGTGGGTGTGTAGGGGATTTGGGGGGAGGGTATGGGGGACTTTTGGGATAGCATTTGAAGTGTAAAATAAGAAAATACTTAATTTTTAAAAATGAGAAAAAAAAAAGAATGTATAAAGAAAAAGAGCATAGGCCAGTGCATAGGGGTACATGTCTTTAATCCCAGGAAACAAAGGCAAGCAGATCTCTGAGTTCAAGGCAAGACTGCTACAAAGCAAGTTCCAAGTAGAGAAAAGCTTAGGTCCAGGCATGGTGGACCATGCATTTAATGGAGCATTCAGGAAATAGAGCCATGCAATCTACAAAACAATTTTAAGGACAACCAAGCTTAGGCAGTAAAGGAGTTGTAAATAGAACAAGTAGGCCATGTTCCAGTTTCGGTAAGCAGCAGAGTTCAACAACTTTTGCTAAGTGGCTCTGGCTATAGAGTCAAAAATAAGCCACTACTGATAGTGATTAACTGAGGCTAAGACATTAGCAGTGATTAGAAAAAAAAAACAGCAACATTCTGGGTTGTGGGTTTTTTTATTGTTTGTTTTGTTTTGTTTTGTTTTGTTTTGTTTTGTTTTGTTTTTCAAGACATGGTTTCTCTGTATAGCCCCTGGCTGTCCTGGATCTGACTTTTTAGACTAGGCTGGCTTCGAACTCAGAAATCTGCCTGCCTCTGCCTCCCGAGTGCTGGGATTAAAGGCATTCGACATCATGCCCAGCTCCCTGGTTGTGTTTTTTGAAAAGACAAAGAAGCTGTGTTCCAGAAATAGTTAAGGTTGTACCTCATGCTGCAGCTGGACTTGGTAATGTATAAAAATCACACAAGTGATCCTGGTGTTGAAGGAGTGAGGGGGACAAAGAAAGCAGCTGAAGCTTGACAGTGTGGTAAAGCAGAGAAAATGCGACTACTGATGAAGGTGGAGCCTCAGTTGCAGTTGACAGCCTAGGAGTGAAGGGGTCATGCAAAGAAGTTCAGGTTTGACACCCTGAAGAGAGTCTATGAAAGGCTATTGTTGAACACTAGTTATCACAGAAGACCCCAGCATAATAGAGATGCCAGTACCATGGGATGATAACTAACCACAGCAACAGCAGTGGAGTGGATTCAACTAGAGCCAGAATGCTACAGAGCACAAAACTGGAGAATTGAC
This sequence comes from Mus caroli, assembly GCF_978045245.1. NCBI lineage: Eukaryota > Metazoa > Chordata > Mammalia > Rodentia > Muridae > Mus > Mus caroli. Next base: position 81,019,697 of record NW_028227257.1, on the reverse strand, counting down.
CCAAACCCTTTGAAGGATCCCAAAAGATTACGTGTGAACCCAAGATATTGGAAGAAGAAACTGTAAAGCTAATATTACCTTGGATACACCAAGATTTTACAGATGACAGAGCCAGGGGTTACCAGCTGAGGAAAGCTGCTAACAGGGAGAAGAAACAGCTCAAGTGATAAAAGTGTGTTGCAGTGATGAAAGCAGAAAGGAGTTGGAGATCTGATGTGTGCTTTGACATCAGACATGGAGATGCAGTGCCTAGAGTTCCCCCAGATAGTTTTTGGTTTTGCTTTTGTCCAGGATTTCCTTACTATGTCATTTTGAAATGGTAGTGTATATCTTGTGACATTGGAGGTATGTGATCTACCTTTTGATTTTGATTTTATGAAGGATTGCAGTTAAGAAATTGGATGGATCTCAGAAAAGACTTTGAACGCTGAACTTTTAAACATTGTTGAGACTGTGATAGACTATGGAGACTTTTGAAGTAGAAATAAGTGTATTTTGCATTGTGCTAAGGTTATGCTATTGCCCTCATAGACTTAGGTATTTGAACAAGCCTATGGGAGTGAAATATTGAGATTTGAATATGCTTGGCCCAGGAAGTGGTAATATTAAGAGATATAGCCTTGTTGTAGTAGGTATGGCCTTGTTGGAGGAAGTGTATCACTTTGAGACTTTCCTAGCAGTCTGCAAGATAGTAGTCTTCTATATGCCTTTGGATCAAGATGTAGAACTTTTGGCTCCTCCATCCCCCTGTCTAGATGATAATTTACTGAACCTGTGAATCTGTAAGCCTCCTCATGTTGTGGATGGGCCTGATACTGTTCTTGTCAACCAATCACCTAATGAATAAAGGAGCCAATCACTGGCAGGACTTCCAGGTTGGAAAGAGGAAAAGAGGTATGAGGAAAGAGTTAGGTCCTTTTTGGAACTGGGACAGTGATGGGTAAGATGTAGCTGCTAGAGTTTCCTGGTATCAAGGTGGATCCACAAGAATTCACCACCAGAGGAATCAGATTTTAATAAGGCTTACAAGATTAGGTTATAGTTGTTGCACCCAAGGATTGATTTACCATTGTTTCTGAACTGAGTTTTTGTTGCATTTTCCTTCACACAGAGGCGTGTCTGGGTCCAAGAGAGAAAGGTACTGCAGCAAAGCGTGGGTTTGTCATATGTGCTTCACAAAGGCCATGGGGGATTTAAAGCATGGGGTTAAAGTGGTAGCAACCAGCCAGTAGGAATCTAGCAAGCTGGGTGGAGAGATTGTGGAGTTCTGAATCACAGTCTCCACAAGATAAAAACAGGTTGGCCATTGCCCACCAGTGCATGGCCGGCCAGGACTCTGGGGCAGAAGTACAAGCTATGCGGAAACATGCAGGATCTCTTTTAATATTTTCTGCAACAGGGAATAAATTAAATGTTGTTCTTTATAAGAGTTGCCTTGGTCATATCTCTTTACAGCAATGTAAGCTCAGCATCCTTAGCCTTCAGGGAAATTCAAATCTAAACTACTTTGAGACTCCATCTAACTCTTGTCAGAATGACTAAACCAATAACACTATTTATAGTTCATTCTGACAAACATGTGTTGCAAGGGGAATACTTCTTCATTGCTACTGGGTATGCAAACTTTTACTGCCACCGTGGAAAACCACAAGGTGATTCTTAGAAAGTTGGAAATAGAACTACTTCAAGATCCAGCTATACCACTCTTGGGTATAAAACCAAAGAATGTTCTTTTCTACCACAAAGATAGTTGCTCAAACATGTTCAATGCTGTTCTATTCATAGTAGACAGAAACTGGATACCACCTAGTTGTCCATCAGCAGAGACTGATAAAGACTATATGCTACATTTACAAAATGGATATTACTCAGCTGTTTTTTAAAAAGGCAACATGGAATTGCAGGCAAACGAGTGGAACTAGACAAATCATCCTGATTGAAGTAACCCAGAAGTCAAACTCATGCAAGTAACATTACACAGACTGAGAAAGTTGTATTTATTTATAAATTTTGGGATATATATATATACATATATATATGTGTGTGTGTGTATATATATATATGTATATGAGAATAAAATAATTTTATTCTATAACATGATATATAATAAAAGAAATAAGTATTATATACATAAAGTTAATTACATATTAATATATAATATAAAATAATGTATTATACATAATATATATTATTGAAAACATAGAGCCCCATATATTGAGAGAGAGCAAGAAGAGTGTATTGAAAAGGTTAGAGGTTGAAAAAGAAGTGAGAAATTGTATAATTATATTTTCCTTTCAAAAACACCTGAAAAATAAAAAGATAAAATTATTTTTGAGTTGCAAAAGAATGAGATTAATATATTCTATCACGCCAAGGATTATCTGGCCAACATGCCTGTGCCTCAAGGGATTGTGTTTCTATGGTCTCGGCATAGATTGAGATATATAGGTTTCTGACCAGTGGCTTTCAGTTCCTGCTCAATTGGCATGCTGGTAATAAGCTCCAGTTTACCAACTGATGAGTGGCTTAATAGGAAAGGGAGAGAAAGTGCCAACTTAACAAGATCAAGGAGCTACCCATGGAGAAAAGAAACACTTGGCTTTTTAAGTCTAATTTAGGTTTTCTATAAAAGGAGTTAGAGTTAGAATTTTTCTCCCTCCTTTCATCTCAAGAATGAAATAACCCCAAGTAGCAACAGTTCTTCTTAATTTTTCTTTTTTTATATATTGAATGGGTGAAAATTACTCAATTTAGGAATCAATTACATTTGCTTCAGTGATTCTCGGGGAAATAAACTATATTCTTCATTCTCTACGTTGCCTAGATTGTGCCATAGCCCTCTAGAACAATCAAGAGGAAATCAGTGGCAAAGCATTGGTTTTGCTCAGTTTTCCAAGCTATCTCAAAGCTCTTAAAAGAGCACAGATACAGTCGACTTAGACCAAGAGTTATTTGAATAAATAAAAGTAGTCTATCTAATATTTGGAAAAATAAATTCATTGTTCAGTTATCCATTGCACAGAGAAAATAAAACTTCAGAAAGATTGATATTTATACAATATTAACTATCAGGATTCCATAGATATGTGTGGTAATATTTGTGCCACCTTTCTGTGTTGCTATAGGTAGCAATGTTAGATAATCCAGCGTCTACTGCAGGAAGTCCCTTATTTCAGATGGCAGGTCCCCTGGAGGGATGTGTCTCCTGTTTCTCAGGGTCCCAGATGCCATCCTTTTCTACAAGGAACTGCTGCGGGCTTCTGAGATGTCTCCATCCTGGCCAGCCTACAGCAGTCAGTCCCTGTCATTGTATGCTGTCCCCAGCTTCAATGAAGCACTCACAAAAATGGACCTAGCATGACTGCACTCCAGAAGACCCAACAAGCAGCAGAAAGAGTCAGATGCAGATATTTGCACACAACCAATGGACAGGAGCTGATGACCCCTGTAGTTGAAATAAAGAAAAATGGAAAGAAGCTGAGGAGGAGGCGGCCCTGTAGGAGGACCAGCAGACTCAATTAACCTGGACCACCAACATCTCTCAAATACTGGACCACTAACCAGGCAACATACAGCAACTGATATGAGGCCCTCAACACATGTACAGCAGAAGACAGTCAGGTCTGGTTTCAATCAGGGATGATGCACCTAACTCTCAAGAGACTGGAGACCCCAGGGAGTTTAGAAGTCAGGTAGGATTGGGAGTAGTGGGTGGAGACATCCACTTGGTGACAGGGGTGGGGGAGGAGATATAAGATGTGGAACAGTCAGAGGGTCGACCGGGAGAGGGAAAAAAATCTGAAGTATAAATAAATAAATAAATAAATAAATAAATAAATAAATAAACAAACAAACAGCACAAAAAACACAGCAAGAAAAAAGTGATGACCTTGTCATACTAAAAAAATGCAAAGGAATAAGTTGTACAATGAATCTCAATAAAATAAGAATTTTGTGTGTTCTAAAAATCAACGCCAATTAATATTATTAAATCTCTGAATAATATTAAAGGTTGGTGACATAATTAAGGAACTTGTAACTAAACTTGATCATCCGAATTTGACCTCTGGAGCTACATGGAAGAAGGAGAAAAAGATCTCTGGTAGATTGTCCATATACTAGCCAGCCAGTGTGCATATGCACACGCGCGCACACACACACACACACACACACACACACACACACATATATACACACACACACACATTTCAGATTAAACCAATGTAATACTTTAAATGTCTTAACATTTGTTGATTTTAAAAATTGTATTTAATCTAAAAAATTATAAGAGCAAAGATTTCTTCCTTGATACATGTTTTAGAGTGATATTTTATTAACTTTTTGTCTATAGAGTTAAAATAAAGAGATGTCACATAGATTATCACACTCACACTTGAGGGTCAAAAGCATGTTAGGAAACTAGATGAGAAGGCACAAACTACTTATAACTTAAAAACTAGGAATTTATTTTAATAAAAAAAGAAAAAATGGCCACAACTCCAGAAAAATATATGTACTGGGGTGTGGACACCATGCACCTCTCCTGCACACCTGTGTGCTGCAGTAGCAGAGAAACATGCTAACAAGCAGATTACAGAGCTTAAGGGAAAGACTTAAACACATTACATGTGTCGCAGTATTCTCTGTAGACCTAATTACAGAAAACAACTTATTTGTAAATAGTACTTACTCTTACATGTCTACATTTATTATTTATCTAGGAAAAATTTATTATCTATTTATCTTTCTATCATATATCTGTCTATACAATCAGAACCGTAAATAACTTATACCTAAGTCACGTGTAAAATACATATAGGTTTAGCTACATACATAGTATTAATAGTAAGATTGTCCGTCTCACAAAAATTCAATTACAAAGCTAATACAAAATTCGATGGAAACATAAGGGTAAGTAATAATACTAATAGTAGAAAATGCCTTTTTAGTGTTAATGTATTTTTTAAAAGAAGTATAGGACATCGGGTAAATTGACCTCAGATTAATATCACAAACATGCCCACACACACCCCCACACATGCACACTCCCATGTCTGTTACATACAAACAAAGACACACACACAAATGCCCCCCCACATAAACAGTACACTGACACACACACACACACACACACACAATTCCATGTCTTCTACATACACACACACACACATACACACACACACCAATGTCCCCAATATACATATAAATATAATTATACTACACATAACCCTCACACTCCCATTTCCCCCCACATGCCACTGGCATATATACATACATGTGCATGCCTCTCACTTGTTCATATACACATACACAAGCACACCAAAGACACACAGAGACACAGAGACACACACATCTGTCCCCCAATGACACACATACACAGACCCGTGCACTATACATACATGTCCACATTCATACCAATGCCCTTCCCACATACACATAAGTATATACACAAACACATACATATAAATATAAATATGCATATGTAATTACACTTAAATATATTTCACATAATAAAGAAATTTATAATTCGAATCACAGAGTAAGAGAAAATACTTAAATTATAAGTAGCAGCAAAAGACTTATTTAAATTATTTGAGGATAAATTATGAAATTTAGAATATTTAAGTCAATGTTTTTTTTTAAAGATTTATTTATTTATTATATATAAGTGCACTGTAAGCTGTCTTCAGACACACCAGAAGAGGGTATCAGATCTCATTACGGATGGTTGTGAGTTCAAATGTGGTTGCTGGGATTTGAACTCAGGACCTTTGGAAGAGCAGTCAGTGCTCTGAACCGCTGGGCCATCTCTCCAGCCCCGAGTCAATGGTTGTACCTGAGTCAAAAATATTCAAGAGTTGATGGATTTTCATTTTCTAAAAGCTGGCCTTGAAATCTTGCAAGCTGGTACAAACACTCTAGAAATCAGTTTGGCAGTTCCTCAGAAAATTGGATATAGTACTACCTGAGGACCCAGCAATACCACTCCTGAGCATATACCCAGAAGATGCTCCAGCCTGTAATAAGGACACATGCTTCACTGTGTTCATAGAAGCCTTATTTATAATAGATAGAAGCTAGAAAGAAACCAGATGTCCCTCAACAGAAGAATGGATATAGAAAATGTGGTACATTTATACAATGGAGTACTACTCAGCTATTAAAAACAATGAATTCATGAAATTCTTAGGCAAATGGATGTATCTGCAGGATATCATCCTGAGTAAGGTAACCCAGTTACAAAAGAACACACATGGTGTGCACTCACTGATAAGTGGATATTAGCCTAGAAGCTCAGAATGACCAAGATACAATTCACAAACCACATGACACTCAAGAAGAAGGAAGACCAAAGTATGGATGCTTCAATCCTTCTTAGAAAGCAGAACAAAATACCCATGGAAGGAGTTACAGAGACAAAGTGTGTAGCAGAGCCTGAAGGAAAGTCCATCCAGAGACTTCCCCACCTGGTGATCCATCCCATATACAATCACCAAACTCAGATGCTATTGTGGATTCCTACAAGTGCTTGCTGACAGGAACCTGATATAGCTGTCTCTTAGAGTCTTTGCCAGTGCCTGACAAATATAGAAGTGGATGCTCACAGCCATCCATTGGATGGAGCACAGGGTCTGCAATGAAGGAGGTAGCAAAAGGGCCCAAGGAGTTGAAGGGGTTCCCATAGAAGGAACATCAATATGAATTAATGAATTCCACCAGAGCTCCCAGCCAACCAAAGGTACACATGGTGCCACTCATGACTCCAGCTGCATATGTAGCAGAGGATGGCCTAGTCAATCATCAATGGGAGGAGAGGCCATTGGTCCTGTGAAGGCTCAATGTCCCCGTGTAAGGGAATGCCAAGGCCAGGAAGAAGAAGTGGGTGGGTTGGTGATCAGGAGAAGGGGGGAGGGAATAGGTGGAGGGGATTTTCATGGGGGAAACCAGGAAAGGGGATAGCATTTGAAATGTAAATAACAAAAATATCTAGAAAAAAATATCTTGTCTCTTTATCTCAAGATATCCATAACAAAATTGACAACTTCTTTAAAAGTCACCTTGGTGGAATGTACCTTGACTTCATCTAATTTTGTATTGAATATATAAAAGGTCTATGAAACATACATTGTTATATCAGAGGTCTGGTAAATTTTCCATTGGGCTGATGGCATTTGTCAGCAATTTCAAAACAGGGAAAGTAGATTCCTATGAATAACATTAGCAAACCTTTTTATGTTTCTTGTTATTTTTTAATTGATAATACTTAATATTTAATGTATAATATATCTTTTATTCATATTGACACAATGTGGATATTTCATTAAAATTAATAAAATACTTCCAACTTTATAAAAACACATCATAGATTAACATTTAGAAGGTAAAACTATAATATGCTTTAGGTTAATAAAAGCTTATTAGCCTGCTGAAAGCCTTGATCTCTGAGTGAGTAAATCTCTCATATGCTCTTGCTTAATTTCAGAATACCTGAGAGGAAAGGGAGAAGGAAGAATTCCTTGGTGGTATTTTATGCTATACATAAATTTAACATGTAGTCAGCTTGAAACTGGAGATCACATGTTCACAAAGTATTATTGAAAATATTAATTTAAAGTCACAGGCCAAAGATACATATTTAGAATCAGAATAGCATCATTAAACTTAATGGTGTATATCATAGAATACATCAGACTAGATAATTAGAATCAATTCTCTTAAGTGTAGTGGTTAACTTGCCCAGCTTGTATAAGACATCACATTTTTAAGTTGTGAGGGCAGTTTGTATTTCAGTAAAGGTAGGGGATTAATGCAATTTACAATAGGAGTTTTTAATCATTTAAATAAAATTCATTTTTTCTGAAGACAATACAGGCATATATATAAATCCAGTTTTACATTATAGAATAATTACGGAATGATATGGATATGGAGTAGATATGCAATGTGCATGTCTTCTAAAAATGTAAAAAATTACATAATAATTGAAAGTTTTAAACATTTATTTCTATTTCTATGTATATAGATATTTTTTGCCTCCATGACTATCTAGGCACAAAATGTGTACAGTGAGGCAGAGATTGCCAAGGACTGTGGATCCCTTGAATCTGAAGTTATGTATGGCTGTTCGTGGCAGAGTGAGTGCTGAGGGGTACACCTATGTAAGATGAAAAGCTGAGCAATTTCTCCAGTCCCACTATAACACTGTAATTGGCAAAGTAATTGAATTTGAGAAAATAAAGAGGACAAATAAAATCAATTTAACTTTTATTATTATTGTATTTATTTACATTCCTGCTGTTGCTCCCCTCTCAGTCCACCCTCACAGTTCTCATCCCATTCATCATTCCCCTTGCCACTGAAAGGGTGCTCCCCCCACCCCACACACATCGACATCCCCCTTCCTTAGGGTCTCAAGTCTTTTGAGAATTAAGCACATCTCATCCCACTGAGGCAAGATCAGGTATTCCCCTGCTATATATGTACTGGAAAGCAGGGGTTGGGGGGACTTAGACCAGCCCATGTATGGTCCATGGTTGGTGGCTCAGTCTCTGAGAGCTTCTAGGAGTCCCGTTTAGTTGAGATGGCTGGTCTTCCTATAGTGGTCCCTGACCTCAGTCCAATGGTTGAGTGTAAGTATCTGCTTCTGTCTCATTCAGCTGCTGGTAGGGCCTCTCAGAGGACAGCCAAGCCAGACTCCTGTCTGTAAGCACATCATAGTATTAGTAATAGTGTCAGGCCTTGGCGCCTCCCACCTCCATGAGATGGATTCCAAGTTTTACCTGTCTTGAACTGCCTTTTCTTCTGTCTCTTCTCTATTTTCGCCCCTATTGTAGTTCTCTTAGACAGAAACAATACTGGGTCAGAAATTTTGGCTGTAGGTTGGTTTCCCCATTCTTCCACTTGAGATCCTGTCTATCTACTGGAGGTGAACTCTTTGAGTTTCCTCTCCCTACTGTTAGGCATTTTGGTTAAGGTCACTCCCATTGAGCTGTGATAATCTCTCACCTCCCTGTCCTTTGGTACTTTCTAGAGGGTTCCCCATTAGCATTTTGTCTAAACAGATAAGTGTTTGCCAGTTATCAGGCAACAGTCAGGTATGCTCCGCCCCACAGTTACCTGGCAACAGCCAGATATCCCTGACTCACTATAAAGGGATTGTTTGACCCCTCCTGCTCTCTCTTGCTCTTGGTCTTTGCCTTATCCCCTCCTCCCTTTCCTACTCTCCCCATTCCTCTCCCCCCTCTCTCTCCATGTGATCATGGCCAGCCTCTACTTCTCTATTCCTCTACTCTCTCTCTCTCTCTCTCTCTCTCTCTCTCTCTCTCTCTCTCTCTCTCTCTCTCTCTCTCTCTCTCCCTTCTCTCTGCCACTACTATCCTCTCAATTCCCTCCCCCCAAGCCCTGAATAAACTCTATTCTATACTATACCATTGTGTGGCTGGGCTCTCAGAGGGAAGGAATACCTCACCATGGACCTGCCAATGCACCCCTTTCCCTCATACCTGACTGTATCTCCAGTAAACATATCCTCTCTCTCTTTATCATTGTATAAACACATTAACCCAACCTTCCACCCCAGATCCTGATCACAAACAGGAAAGAGTAAGAATATGTGTATATATGTGCATATATATATGTATATATTACTTATTAAAACTAAATAAACATACAAAGGATACATAAATACAATATTGTGTACCAAGATTTGTCTATACACAACCATCCCCATATATTTATAGATATGTATGTGAAGGAAGATGAAATATTGTAACTTGTGAGTTGTTTAGGAGCCCACGGTCCCGGCCTGGGACTGAGAACAAAGCAGAACAGCCCCCAGGCATGCCAGGGCAAGGCTGTTGTTAAGGCATTCCTAAGAACATCTTGACTGTAAAGATGAAAAGGTATGCAAGGACCAGCAGGGCTATATTATCTGAGTTAACACCATCTGGCCGGAACCTCCCCCTCTGTCTACTGCCCCTTGACGCTGGGTAAAGTCATTCATCAACTGGTTGCTTTGTGAACAAAGATAAGCCCCCAGCCCACAGGAACAAAGTCCTGATGCCCTGTAATCTTTCTGTTAATGTTTAAATAAGCCAATAGTGTGTCGCTATGCTGAATTGCACACCCCTAAGCCCCTTACCCCATAAAACCCCCTAGCTTTCTAGCCTCGGGGCGGACATCCGTTATCTCTTGTGTGGGATGCATGTCAGTCTGGAGCTCCGTGATTAAACATCCTCATGTAATTACATTAAGAGATGGTCCTTCGTGATTTTTTGGGTGCACGCTGAATCGGAAATTGGGTGAGGGTTTCCCCACTAGGTTCTATCATATGAACTTATAAGTGACCATATATAGAGATTTCATATATCCTTATATATGTGTACTTAATTTTCATATATGCAAATATACTAAAACATACACATATATTTTAATTGATTATCACAATTGCACATTTTCTCTGGTACATTCAACTAACATTCAAGAATTTATTTGCCACAATAAAGAATTTTTTCTAGTTTATAGGAACGAGGTAAGTAATAGATACCTGGTTAACTATATGCCAAAGAGAAAGTACAGGGGAAAATGTATGTTTCTGGGCATAAATGAGAAAAATGTTCCCATACAGAGGAGCTGCTGTGAAACAGCCTGATTAAACTCCATAACCATCTGTTCTCTATGCTGCAATTAGACAATTAGAGATGACTGCACTTATTGGACATTAATGATACTCCAACCCCTGAGATAGCTTTAATGCATATGGCTGAGTTATTCCTGCATGAGAATTTATCACTTGGTAATCTGAGTAACTGATTTTACTCATGCTTTGATTAGAGAAATTATTGTTAATTACAAAAATATTACTATTAGCAACTGAACTAATTTATTAAAAATATATAACATAAACATTGGCACCTAATAAATGATCTTAAATCACTTTGTTGCACATTTTAAAACTGTGATTGTATGTGATGTGGGTATAAGTACTCATAGAGGACAGAAAAAGGATTCAGGTCCTTCTGGAGTCAGAATTGTAGTTGATTGTGTTGTCCCTTTATTTAGAGTATATAATTTAGGAAATTTTACATGTATTTTCAAGTACTAAAATATTTTATGATACCCATATATATCAAAATGTGTAGATTCTGGAAGAATTACATATATACTATGACACAGAAACTGTGTGTGTGTATATGTATTTTTATTTGTGTAGGTGTATTTGGAAATATTTTGGCATATGTGTGTCTTCATTTGCTCATTATGTCTTCCGTAACATGAACTTTCAATGAAACTGGAAATCATCAATCGTGTTTAATCTTGCTACTTAGCTTCTCCCAGAGTATCCTTTTCTGTGCCTCTGGAGGATTAGAATTAAAGAAGAATGCCAAGCCAATCTTGTATCTTCTATACTCCAATTTCTCCTTCATAATCTGGAACATCACCCTTTCTAGCACAGAGTTTTCTATCTTGGTCTGTTGACTTTATGCCATTAGAACCTAAGGCTTACTGTGAAAAAGCCGAACTTCTTTTTTGTTTGGATTTTGTTGTTGTTTGTTTTGTTTTCTTCGAGACAGGGTTTCTTTGTATAGTCCTGGCTGTCCTGGAACTCACTCTGTAGATCAGGCTGCCCTCAAACTCAAAAATCTGCCTGCCTCTGCCTCCTGAGTGCTGAGATTAAAGGCGTGCGCCACCAACTCCTGGCCAAAGCTGAACTTCTAATTCACTGATTTTTTTTAAAATTATTTTTAATTATTATTTGTGTGTGTGTCTGGTTCAAATAGTATATTCACAGCTCCACACAATTCTTAAGTTTTAAATTTAGTTCAGTACTGAGCAGCACAATAGATCAGTACTGATCTATCACTATCCTATGAGGTCATGGCCAAGAAGACATGAACCGTTTCTTTTCCCAACACATCTATATATTTATGGTTTCTTTTATCTCTAGTGCCACTGTGTTTAAAATGTTCCCAGATGAAGTTATTGGTGAGTTGAAGCTTACTGTTCCATACTATCAGTCTGTTGGAGTTAATCTGTGATTTTATATCTAGTAAAATTTTAATCAAATTAAATGTACATATGATTTCTGTATATATATTTAGAATTATATGAGTTAGATGTATTTCAATTTTGTAGGAGCACAGTTAACAACCCAGACAAGTATGGACAGAAAAAAATATTATTTTGAAAATATTATTGGTGAGCTATGGAAGATGACTGAACTATGAAAGATATTGGCTCTTCTTCAAGAGGTCCCTGGTAGGCTAACACTAGCTGCCTCTCAGTGGACTATTTAGTTGTTCAGTGCATGAACATGGATGTCTCAACTGGTATTGGGTATGGATATTCCTCCGAATCCAGAAGCAGTAAGCTGTAATACTAGGAAAGGAGGGTTTTAATAGCAAGATATATGAACTTGCCAGTGAGGACTGGGACAAATACAAATACACACACACACACACACACAAACACACAGGCTTTTTTTCTTTTTTCATATATTTTATGTAAGCTGTCATGAGAATGGGTAGGCCATATTTAAGGTGAGTATTACTTCCCAAAATGATCCAGTTAACTATTTTTTTCTTACAGATGTGTCCAGCTACTTAGATTTTTACCTAATTCCAGATGTAGTCAATATTACAGAGAAGAATAGCCAAATTCATCCCATCGACTTGTGAGACATCATATTGCCTTAATGTTTAATTTCCAAGTGAAAAAAAATAACTAGATAATAAATGTGTCTAACATAACTATTACACATACAATTACAATACATTATATATTTAGAATAGATGTCTTTAAAAGCTAATTCTTTTAGAATCTCAAAGGTAAATATGATAACCATTGATATTCTTTTAATTAATGTTACTTTACATGACAAAGAAAGAAAACATGTTATTACAAACACATTTTAAAGAATTTATGACAGAAACAAGTCATTCACAATCCCTTTTTCTGAATTGCTCACTTCGTCTTATTTATAATGACCTTCCTTTACTATTCACTCTGCAGTTCCTCCACCTTCACCAAGCACCTTACCAGATCTTGGCTCTTTTCCTGGAGGAGGAGTGTTCCCTGTCTTCATTTTTTTGGGTTTGTACCCTTTGTCATTCTTTCTGGATTAGGTTGTTGTAATTTCCCATTGACTTTGATCACAGGATATGTATGGACTGTCCTCAATTTCTCCATGGTAATCTGTAACACCATCCTGTTTACCATGGCCTTCTTAGCTTGCTGGCCCTAAGGCATTAGCATTCCTAAGTGAGCAGGGATGGAGGTGGGGGTGGGAATAGGGGTGGGGGTGGGGGTGAGTTTCTGAGATTCTAGTCCAGTTGTTGGTTATTTCTCATGGTATACATGTTTCTTTTTGTGAAACCAGTGCTTCTCTGATAGCAAAAATTAAAGTCATGGAAACAGGAATCAAAATGTATTCTAGTTTTTTTTGTTTTTTGTTTTGCTTGTTTGCTTGTTTGTTTTTTCCTAGTGGTTATAGTGTATAGAATTACTCTATTTCCACTACTTGATTTCTGACCCTGTGAATTCTGGATATAAGAGAAATGGTACCATGCATTAAATACTGATTAAAATTTTTACTACCTTCTGGATAACTCTGCCTCAGCCCTCTAGTCTATTTCCCCATAATTGGCACTGTGTCTTCAAAAGCCTTTCCATATGGTAAGACTAGTTGATTTCATGATCATGGACTCATTGTCATACTTCTCTGATCTGAAGTGAATTCCTTGCTCAGAAGCAATGCTTTGTGGAATACCATGACAATGGATAAGGAATTCTGTAAATACATAGGTGACAGTTTAGCAAAAGAATTAAGAGCAGGAAAGGCAAATATATAATCAGAACAACTCTCTATTTCACTAGCACAAAGCTTTACCATTGCCCTACAGGAAATGGTCCAAAGTAGACAACCTGCCAACAGGTTTCTGGCTAGTCTTATCAGGAATGCTGCCACATGGGAGACTAAAAGTTAGTCTCTGGTGTTGGGAGACCTGACACTCAGCAGTAACTCTAGCCAGGTCAGCCTTGTTGAATAGAAGTTCAGTTTGTCCAGCCATATATATCCTACACCTCTGCCACCATGGCCACTTTAGTTCATGGGCTCATTGGACAATTACAGGAATGGCTGTTAAAAGAGACTGACTATTTTCAGAATGAGCCATCTTATCTATTTGATTACTAAATTCATTCTTAGCTGAACTCACCTTGTGATGAGCATTTACATGGAATACAGTTATCTTCACATCCTATGCCCATTTGGTGAGATATATCCACATACTTCATCCCCAGATGACTTTCTCACTATTGTTATAGTCATGATCTTTCCAAGTCACTGACAATTCTTCCTATCCATTAGCTATAGCCCATGAATCAATGTGCAGTAGCACACCTGACAATTTCTTCTTTCAAATAAAATGTATCACTGTGTGTACTTCATAAAGTTCTCTTGACTATGCAGATATTTTTTTCTTCACCTCACTGGTATCGTTCAGGGTTATAGCAGAAAGGGGATTGTAGTGCTGCAGCTGTCCACTCCTGAGAGGCACCTGCATAATATAAGGAACTATCATTAAAAAAGCACCCAGTCATATTTTCCTCAATCTACTGATGATAACACCAATGAAATTATTGGTACATATTGGGCAGGAGACAACATTGTAATGGGAGTGCAAATCATAAATATTTGGGCAACTTCTTCATGTAACTTTCTTGTGTTTACTGGAATGTATCCATTTTTATAATAGATTGCTTTTGTGCATGTCCAACTTCATTCTTTTGTGGGTCACATATCACCCAGCACAAGGTTTAACTGAAGGCCATTACCAAACATTCAATTTCCACTAAGGCCCAATAGAAAATTAGGAGCTGTTTTTCAAAGGAAGAATAATTGTCTCCAGATGATGGTAGAACCTTTCTTCAAAATCTCTTTGTCATCATCTATAGTGGCTTGCTAAAGGGTCTCCAACAGCATATCAATCTGCTATTTACCCTTTAAGTACCATAAGGTCTGCTGCATCTTATGGTCCATATTGTAGAGCAGCCTTCACAGCAGCCTGGATCTGTTGAAGAGCATTTTTCCTATTCCACACCATAATCAAAGTTTGTGGCTTTCTGAGTCACTTGGTATATGGGCTATAGTAATACATTCACATGAAGAATTTGCTGTGTCCATAATCCAAGAGGCCTAATAAACTTTAATTTTCTTTCTTGATGTGGGATGGGCCAGCTTGAATGACTTTTCCTTCACCTTAGAAGGCATACATCCCCTTGCCCCACAGCACTGGACCTATAAACATTTCACTGAGTTAGAAGATTGTTGAATTTTGGTTGGATTTACTTCCCATCAACATTTACACATATGTGTTACCACCAAGTCTAGATACCACCAAGTCTAGAATAGTTGCCGTTTCAACCAGCTTAATGTCATCATTTGAGTGGACCAATGGGACAGTCAGTGAAATGCCTGAAGCAATAGGTAATGTGCATAACTTATATGGTTAATATACCAAGGAAAGTGGTTGTAAACTGGAAAGGTACACTGCTAAGCTTGCTAGCATAAAGCACATTGTTTCTGGTGATTTTTATGGACAGGTATAGAGAAAAATCCATTTGATATATCAATAATTGTGAACCATGTATCACAAATATGTTAATCTCTTCAAGTAAGGACAACACAAATATAACATTGGGTATAAATAGACACACTACATGTTTAGGGTTGGATGTGAACTAGCATTCTCTAAATTCCATCTGTCTTCTGCAAAAGACAGGAGAGTTAAATAATTATGTGGCTAGAATCACCTTTCCTGCATCTTTTATGTCTTGATGGTGACACTAAGTTTTCAATTTTCCCTGCCATGTGATTTTATACATAAGTTATTTTTTTCTGGTACACACCACTCCAATGGATTCCATTTGGTCTTTGCAAACATGATAGACCTCATTCCTCATGTCAGGCAACCAATGTAGTAATTCTCAGTATATCTTCCCCAGTTATACTCTGTACCTAGGGAAATAACTACAGGATGAGTTGTGGAACATGCTGGATCTACTGTGAGTAAGTCTGAATGCATCAACTTAATTTTATGAGATTATAATATGAGGCCAAAACTATTCCTCAGGGAGAATCTAGGAGCTGATAAAACCTTGAAAACATGCATGTGTGTGGCTCATCTCAAGGACAACCAAAAAGAATAAGAGAAAGAAAGATATTTGTCGTTTAAATAGAGAAAATATGAAGCCATTGTTACCGAGCTCTATACTTCATTAACTTATAAGGATAAAATAACATAATAAGCAATGTATGGCACTCTGTGAATGAGGCAGCCCCACCTGGAACTGTTTCAAATGACAACATGTGATAGAAAAGTTCGCTACGTGCTTGGGAGTGGGATGGATAGTGAGGCTTAGAAAGGTTAGCCTTGCTTGTTTCTTATTGTCAAATATATCATGTTAGATAAAACACTTTTAATTTAAAAATGTGTCAAAATACAATCTGGCCCTAGAAAACAATAAATTACCTTCAGTTAAAGGAGTCAAAGTTGATAAGAACAGGCACCTCATACTTCCTGAGTGCAGCACAGTTACAGGCTGAGCATATTAAGCAAATTAAAATGGGATTTTATTGTGAAGACTGTGCATTAGATACAGGCAATTGCATTCAAATTGTTTCAACTCTATGCCTATTTTTAAACAGCAGTAGATTAAATACAAAACATTTTATACTTTAAATGTTACATATTTCACATTCTGGTCTTAGAAGACTTAGGCAAAAAGAAATCATGAAGGGGTAAATTTTTTTTTATTTTAATATATTTCTCATCTAAAAAATAGAGATAAATAAGTAACTTATTTCATCAAGGAATGTATACAAAATAGGTAGTAAATCTCTATTTCCCTTTCTGCATCTGATTGTCTGTGTCTCTATTTCTCTCTCTCTCTCTCTCTCTCTCTCTCTCTCTCTCTCTCTCTCTCTCTCTCTCTCTCTCTCTCTCTCTACCTCCCTCTCTCTCTTCTTCTCTGTGTGTGTGTGTCCTTACTCTTTCCTTTTTATATATAGAGTGAATATTGGTATCAACACGCATTATTTTTAAAAGCTATATAATAGGGATCTTTAACTCCATCCCATTCCATTCCATTTAGTTACTTTCATAGGTTTCATTAATTGATTAATTTTTACTTATTCACTTTACCTCCTGCTCACACCCCCTCCATGTCATCCCTTCCCATAATCCTTTCCTCATACCTCTACCCACTTCTCTTCTGAAGACCTGGGGGCCCCTGGATATCTCTCAACCCTGGTGTTTCAAATCTCTGTGAGGCTAGGTGCTTCCTTTCCCACCGAGGCCAGACAACGCTGTCCAGCTAAAAGAACATATCCCACATATGGAAAACAGCTTTGAAATACCTCTGCCCAGTTGTTCTGGACTCACATGAAGACCAAGCTGCACATCTGTAAAACATGTGTGGGGAGGTCTAGATTCATCCAGTGTATGTTCTTTGGTTGATGGTTCAGTGTCTGAGAGCCTCAAGGGTCAAGGTGAGTTTATTCTGTTGATTTTCTTTTGGAGTTCCTATCCCCTTAGGAGCTGCAATACTTCCTCCTATTCTTCCATAAGTGTTCTCAAGATACATCCACTGTTTGACTGTAGGTGTCTGGCTATATCTGTCTGAGCCAGTCAGTGATTGAAGCCTCTCAGGATAGCTATGCTAGACTCCTGCCTGTAAGCCTAAGAGTATCAGTAATACTGTCAGGGATTGGTGCTTGCCCATGGGATGGGTCTCCACAAACCCAAGTAGGCTGGACAGGAAGGAGGGTGCAAGCAAGGATGGTTGAGTCTCACTTGGAAGGGGTAATGGAATGCTAGTGAAAATCAGATGTAGGAAGGGAACTGGGTGGGAGAGGAATTGGGAGGGAAATAGGGGCTTCATCATTGGGTGTGGGGAGAGGCAGAGGGGATTCTCTGGTCAGATGGCCATGATAATGAATGGAAATCTGCAACTGACAGGTGGGAAGAGGTAGGGGGAATCCCCAGAAAGAGGCAGAGACCTTGAATAGGGGAGGTGCCCAAGAATCAATGGAGATGGATGTCTCCTTCACTATGACCCAAGCATTGGGAATATGGAGACTAGGGAGGCTGCCTCCTGTGGCCAAGCAGGAACCCCAACAGAACAATAGGGATACCAACTCACACACAAAGTTTTGACGCCAAACTTATTCTGTCTATAAGAAATTCAGGGAATGACCAATCCATAACAAGTCCAACTCAATAACTTTATTGATTGAAACAATTATATGTGTGAATCAAAATACAGACCTCCAAACATGACAATTAAAATTATTAAGCACCAAAATAGAAATGTTGTCTTTGAAATCTAGTAACTCATTTTTAGGCTAATGGTTATTTTCTGTGGGTAAACACAGCAACAAATGACATAAATTTATAGAAGATAGAGAAGAGAAAGGTAGTCAACATTATTTCAGACACTGTTAGCTTTGTTGTCTAAATTTGTGATCACTATATTTTTCTAAGAAAAGATGTAATTACATTAAATCTAAAAAATAAAAGAATTTTGAGTATATGCCTAGGAGTGGTATAGATGCATCTTCAAGTAGAACTATTTCCTTTTTTTTTTTTTTTTTTTTTCGAGACAGGGTTTCTCTGTGTAGCCCTGGCTATCCTGGAACTCTGTAGACCAGGCTGGTCTCGAACTTCAGAAATCTGCCTGCCTCTGCCTCCCAAGTGCTGGGATTAGAGGTGTGCGCCATCATGCCCAGCTTATTTCCAATTTTCTAAGGAACTGCCAGATTGATTTCCAGAATGATTGCATCAGTTTGCAATACCACTAGCAATGGAGGAGTGTTTCTCTTTCTCTATGTCCTTGCCAGCAAGTATTGTCACTTGAGTGTCTAATCTTAGCCATTCTAATTGGTGTAAGGTGGAACCTCGGGTTCTTTTGTCTAAAAGAAATGCAGAGACAAAAATGGAGCAAAGATTGAAGGAAAGGCCATCCAGTGAGTGATACAATTTGGGATCCATCTCGTGCACTGGCACCAAACAATGACACTATTACTAATGTGGTGTTGTGCTTGCAGACAGGAGCCTAACATGGCTGTCCTCTGACAAATTCTACCAGCAGCTGACTTATACTGATGGAGATACTTGTAGCCAACCACTGGAATGAGGTCATGGACTCCTATGAAAGAGTTAAGGGAAGGATTAAAGGAGCTGAATGGGGTAGCAACACTAGAGAAAAATCAACAGTATATACCAACCTAACCCCCTGGGAGCTCCCAGAGCCTAAAACACCAACCAAAGATCATACATGGGCTGGTCTGTGGCCCTTGGCATATATGTAGCAGAGGATTGCCCTGTTTTGCCTCAGTGGCAGAGGATGTGCCTAATCCTGTAAAGACTTGATACCCTAGAGAAGGAGAATGTGGGGGGTTGTGATAGGTGGGGTGGGGGATGGGTTAAAGAGGGTTGAGTTGGGTGGGTGGGGAAGTACCCTTTCAGAGACAAAGGGGAGGAGGATGGATAAGGGAAGGGAAGCAACACTTGAAATGTAAAATAAGCAAATAAATAAATAAATAAAACAATTTACTGTTTAAATTTTTCAGTTTATTTTCTATATTTTATTAGGTATTTTCTTTATTTACATTTCAAATGTTAACTCCTTTCTCAGTTCCTGCTCCACCCATGGAAACCCTCTATCCCATCTCCCTCCCCCTACCTCTACGAGGATGTTCTTCTACCCACCCACTCACTCCTGCCTCCCTGCCTTCACATTCTCCTACACTGGAGCATCAAGCCTTTACAGAACCAAGGGCCTCCTCTCGCATTGATGCTCAAAATGGCCATCCACTGCTACATATGCAGCTGGAGCCATGTGTCTCTCTCCAAGTGTACTCAATGGTTAGTGGCTTAGTCCCTAGGAGCTCTGGGGGAGTCTAGTTGCCTGTTACTTTTGTTCTTCCCATGGGGATGCATACCCTTTCAGCTCATTTAGTACTTTCTCCTACTCCTCCATTGGAGACCCCATGCTCAGTCCAATGGTTGGCTGAGATCATCCAAATCTGTATTTGTCAGGCACTGGCAGAGCCTCTCAGAAGACAGCTATAATCAGACTCCTGTCAGCAAGCATTTGTTGGCATCCACAATAGTGTGTGGGTTTTGTGACTATATATGGGATGGATCCCCAGGTGAGGCAATCTCTGGATAGTCTTTCCTTCAGTCTCTACTCCACATTTTGTCTCCATATTTGCTCCTGTGAGTATTTGTTCCCCCTTCTTCTTAGAAGCACCCACACTTTATTTTTCCTTCCTCTTAAACTTCATGTGGTCTATTAATTGTATATTTGGTACTCCAAGCTTCTGGGCTAATATATACTCATCAGAGATTGCATACCATGAGTGTATTTGGTGATTGAGTTACCTCACTCAGGATGATATTTTCTAGTTCCATCCACGTGCCTAAGAATTTCATGAAGCAATTGTTTCTAATAGCTGAGCAGTACTCCATTGTGTAAATGTATCACATTTTCTCTGTTCATTCATCTGTTAAATGACATCTGGGTTCTTTCCAGCTTCTGGCTATTATAAATAAGGCTGTTATGAACATAGTGGAGCATGTGTTCTTGTTATAGGTTGGAGCATAGTTTGGGTATGTACCCAGGAGTGGTATAGCTAGGTCCTCAGGTAATACTATGTCCAATTTTCTGAGGAACCACCAGGCAAATTTCCACAGTTTTTGTACCAGTTTTATTAAAGTGGTATGGCTTTTCCTGTCATTAAAATGAAATATACTTATGTGAAATTATTTAATCTAGTGTCCATATGCACATACATATAAACACGCACAGTTTTTTTTGCAATTTCTGCTGTAGTGAAGTTGCTTGTTGCCTCCCATTCCCACAGTAGTGACCTGCAATAGACAAAATGGAAGACTCTTAGGTACATTCAACGATCTTGAGTTTTGATAGCTTATCATCATCTATCCATTCTGTTGATACTTCCTATGACAAGTCCTTTTCATTCAATTTTATTTTTTTCTTTCTCTTTTGAGTTGTTATGATAAAATAGACACAACAAAAAGTACCCATTTGTACCATTAACTACTTTCACAGTCACGAATTTAATTTTGATACATCTATGCAAAAGCTTCATCACTTGTTCACTCTTTAATTTATAATATTCAATATATCCAATACATTGCCAAATATAGTATTTAGTATGTTAAACCATTAAACCATTAAACCATTTAAATCTTTAAATATCATTTCTACTTTTTTCTTTCAGTTATAATTCTGGAATTTCTTTTGGATACTAATACGTTTACCCTGATAATATCCAGAAGCTATTGTCTTAAATGGTTGCCACATTTTTTTTCCAACACATTCCAGCGTATTGGTTTTCCTGTCGTTAAAATGAAATATAACTTATGTGAAATTATTTAATATAGTGTCCATATGTACATACATATAAACACACATGTCTACACACATGCAGACATATACATATACATGCACACACAAACATATTCACAAATGCACACACATGCACAAACACGAACTGATACACATACAAACACACACACACACACACACACACACAACAAACCAAGCACTCAGAAGCACACACATGCACAGTTCCTTTGATATCTAAGATCAAAGGTCTTCTTGCCTCAAGCCAGTTAGCTCATCTGAATTACTTTCCAGGATCCTCTCTAGTTAGCTCTGGTGAGTAATTTACATTTCAACCATTTTTTGTTCAGTATCAAACTCTTTTAAATTTTTCCTTAATGGCTCTTTGTTTATGTTAATTCTGTATTAGATTAGTTTCTCAATTTTCATTCCAATCTTTCCTATGGTTTAATTATTCACTTGAAATCCCTCTATCTAGTTAGAAGTTGTTTAGTCTAGTAAATCAAGATTTAAGGCAACTCATAGAGAATTGTCTATTAACATTTTAAGACTTAATTTAGACTGGAATTTCTCTTTCCTTTCTTATCATATAATGTAATGTTTATATGGACACATGATAATGTAAGTTGACTCATTTGAACCTCATGTTTCTCTTCCCTCTCCGGGGTTTAAACAGTCATTCTTCTAGTGTTTTCCTTATTTGTAACCTTTCTTAAATTCATGTTTCTTGCAGTGTACAGTTACTGTGGTTTCCATCTGTACCTTAATTGTAACAATCACGCAAGTTAAATATTTTACAAATGTTTAATGGGAGAATCCTGGGGTACGTTTCACAAGCAGGCATTATGTCCAACTCTGAATTAGGTTTGTTTCACTGTACGGCCTAAGGGAAGCCAACTGAGTTAAGGGTACTTCCTGGTCATCCTAGACATGTAGGTTTTCAGTACTACATATAAAAATTCCAAGTCCTATTCAAGTACCATCTTACTTCATAAGTATTTCTTCACTGGTTTTATCACACTGGTTTCACAGACTCTGGCAGTACCTATTTCAAAAATTGTTACTTGCTGTTTGCAAAGCACTCTCCAGAGATCAAAGTTTTCCTCTAGTAGAAGGAACTCAGCCTCATGTCAGAAAATTTCTATATTTAGTGAATAAGATTTCTTATCTTTCGAATCACAATGGGTCGTGTGCATAATCATATTTGAAGAACTCAAACGCATTTGTTTCCAAATGTTGCAAGTTTCCCAGTTTTCATATCACCATGGTTGTATTACTGTTTTTCAAGTGAAAACAATAAGGAGGACAGCTGCTGTAGAATATTTCAAACAGTAATAAAAGTCTTTGGTGTTGGATGGGTTTTTACTATCTGCAGGTGCCAGTGCATTAAGACTCTATACTCAGTGATACCATGTGTCTGCCTCAAAATGGTTTTCTTTACTCTAAGTTGTAGTTAATTGGTCCTTACTCTTGTTGAAAATATACCTATGCTGTGAACTATCCCTTCATAAATGCCCTTTAGATTATGTTGAAACTACTCCTGTGTTAGAGGACCTGGTACATTTACATAAGCAAAGCACTTCAAAGGAAGTTGTGCCTGTTGGATGGGGAAAGGAACTGTAGATACCACAGAATCTTCTGTAGTCTGATGATTTTTTATGCTGTGTAGCATGCATTATCAATACTGTCCTCAAGGACATATGAATTTGTTAGAACACAACAATGATCCCACTGCAATATCCAAATTGACTAATATGATGATATAAAAAATGTAAATGTTATATAATAAATTAATGAAATAAGAAAGCCAATGCAATATTATTATCAAAAATTTATTACTTGCTTTCTATACTAGACTGTTTTCATAGAATGTTTGCAGATTTCCCCAATACTTTCTCAGAAAGAGACAATACCTTGATTGTGGACCATGTGGATAATTTGTTTGCAATAAGAATGATTTCAGCTGGCACAGAAACTCAAGCTTGACACTATATTCAGAAAAGCTTTTGAAATGTCTTTAGCATTTCACTTTAGAATTCTAAAGTATCTAAAATATCTTAAAGTATGTTTATTAGAATTCCTAAAACCAATTAAATGTTCTCCTGTGGGCTCTTGTTGATATTTCTTATGTACCTCAAAAAGAATTCTAGTTGAAGAAGAATTTAATGAAGAAAAATATCAGTGGGTTACCAAGCAAATTGAAACTGACATACATGCTCTGCATGTGTTGGGTCATAGCAGAAGTATTTGAAAGAAGCAAGGGGAGAGGTGACTGCATTTTATTCTGGCCTTTTATTACCTTCTTCATTTCTGCCAGGTCTCAATCAGAGGAACAGGATGTGAAAGCGAACAAGAAAACAATCCAGGAGCTGGTGGGCTATTGTTTGTGTGTTGTTATTTAGCTACACAACAAGTTCCCATAGTAGGCATCACTCTAGAGATACAATGATATTCTAATACACTTTTAAATTCCTCAAAGCAATTTATTAAATAGGGTAAATGTTCAATTTATTATTTTATTGTTTGTTTGTTTTATTGTTTCTTTTCAGATGAGACAATATCATATTTTGCTGACTTGCTTAAAGTTCACTATGTTGACCAGACTGAATTTATAAATTCATTGGACTATGCCTGGCTTTGGTCCTGTAGTGCTAGAATTGCACTCCACTAACCAACCACTCCCAGGTGCTGTCTAAAATACTTGTGCTATATACATATTATTACATTCATAATTTTAATATTGCTTAGAAAAATTTAGAGGTTTATTTTTAGAATTAATTATATATAATTATATATGAATATTTGTAATTTATGTTTTAACTAATCAAATATATATGTGTAGATATATACAATTACATATATGTATACACATATATGTATGTATATGTGTGGAGAGATATCAGTGTTGCTTCAGGATATTGGCAAGAATTTGACTTTTGGCTAGGACAAAATAGTAGGCTCATGATCTTGATCACCTTGATAAGTCTCTGAATATCACTGGACCTTTGCTTATGCCTTGGTCCTTAACTACTTTGTTTATCCCTCATAACTGGCCATACTCTTTGCATGTACCTAGAATGATATAATAAGTAGAGTGGAAGAAATTAAACCTGCTTCAGCAATTGCTGGAGTCATGCTATAATGTTGTGTAATTTTCTCTTTTTTCTTCAACCCTCATTCCCTCCCTCAAGACGCCATTGACTGTCTGATCTGGCTTGGAGAGAGAGAGAGAGAGAGAGAGAGAGAGAGAGAGAGAGAGAGAGAGATTGATTGTGTGTGTGTGGTTTGCTTGCATACCTGGAGGTTTTATAACCAGGCATCAGATACTCCAGAACTGGCTTTTCAGGTATTTGTGAGGTTCTATGTGAATGATGCTGGAGAACTGGCCATCAGTCCAATGTAAGAACAAATAGTGATCTTAAATATTAAAACTGTAATCCGAATACCTATACCTGTCAATGGCGTCTTGAGGGAGGGAATGAGGGTTGAAGAAAAAAGAGAAAATTACACAACATTATAGCATGACTCCAGCAATTGCTGAAGCAGGTTTAATTTCTTCCACTCTACTTATCAGTCCACATATTCTCTTATACAAATATTGACTAATTAAAAGTATTTGTCTTAGTTACTGTTTATGGTAAGGAAAAGCTTATCTGATGAGGATTGAGAGATATCTGATCTATAGGTACAGAAATGTGTTACTAGGAGTCACTAAAATTTTATGTCTGTTTAGCAGAATAGTATTGTGGGTCACATTTTTTTCTTTCATTCTGATATTATAATATTGAACTTCCTGTTTCTTAATATCTAAAAGCATCTGTATATTTTGCCTAGTGCAACTTATTTACTGTTGATTAATTAATTAATGATTAGGTACTATTTTTAAAGATAATATATGTCTTATGTAGACTGTTCTTTCCCTTTCAAAGTCACTCTTTAGTTACCTGTAACACTGTAATTTTTTTTATCCTTTTTTTTTCTTTTTCTTTTTTAAGTGTGATTTATTTTCTATTGTTTTTGATATTTTCGTTATATACATTTCAAATGCTATCCCAAAAGTTCCCTATACCCTCCTGCGCCCTGCTTCCCTACCCACCCACTGCCATGTCTTGGTCCTAGCATTCCCCTGTACTGGGGCATATAAAGTTTGCAATACCAAGGGGCCTCTCTTCCCAATGATGACCGACTAGGGCATCTTCTGCTACATAAGCAGCTAGAGACATGAGCTCTGGGGGTCCTGGTTAGTTCATATTGTTCCACCTATAGGGTTGCAGACCCCTTCAGCTCCTTGGGTGCTTTCTCTAGCTTCTCCATTGGAGGCCCGGTGTTCCATCTTATAGATGACTGTGAGCATCCACTTCTGTATTTGCCAGGCACTGGCAGAGCCTCATATGAGACAACTATATCAGGGTCCTTTTAGCAAAATCTTGCTGGCATATGCAATAGTGTCTGGGTGGCTGATTATGGGATGGATCCCCTGGTGGGGTAGTCTCTGGATGGTCCATCCTTTCTTGGTGGCTCCAAACTCTCTGTAACTCCTGTCATAGGTATTTTGTTCCCTATTCTAAGGAAGAATGAAGTATCCACCCGTTGGTCTTCCCTCTTCTTGATTTTCTTGTGTTTTGCAAATTGTATCTTGGATGTTCTATGTTTCTGGGCTAATATTCACTTATTAGTAAGTTCATATCTAGTGATTTCTTTTGTGATTGTGTTACCTCACTCAGGATAATATCCTCCAGATACATCCATTTGTCCAAGAATTTCATAAATTCATTGTTTTTAGTAGCTGAGTAGTATTCCATTGTGCAAATATACATTTTCTCTATCCATTCCTCTGTTGAGGGGCATCTGGGTTCTTTCCAGCTTCTGGCTATTATAAATAAGGTTGCTGTGAACATAGTGGAGCATGTGTTCTTTTTTTTTTGTTTTGTTTTTTTTTTTTTTTTTTTTGTTTTTCGAGACAGGGTTTCTCTGTATAGCCCTGGCTGTCCTGGAGCTCACTTTGTAGACCAGGCTGGCCTCGAACTCAGAAATCCGCCTGCCTCTGCCTCCCGAGTGCTGGGATTAAAGGCGTGGGCCACCACGCCCGGTGGAGCATGTGTTCTTATTACCATTTGGAACTTCTTCTGGGTATATGCCCAGGAGAGGTATTGCAGGATCCTCCGGTAGTACTATGTCCAATTTTCTGAGGAACCTCCAGACTGACTTCCAGAGTGGTTGTACAAGCTTGCAATCCTACCAACAATGGAGGATTGTTCCTCTTTCTCCACATCCTTGCCAGCATCTGCTGTCACCTGAGTTTTTGATCTTAGCCATTCTGGCTGGTGTGAGGTGGAATCTCAGGGTTGTTTTCCTTTGCATTTCCCTGATGATTAAGGATGTTGAACATATTTTCAGGTGCTTCTCAGTATCTCTGTATTCCTCAGTTGAGAACTTTTTGTTTAGCTCTGTACCCCATTTTTAATGGGGTTATTTGAATTTCTGGACTCCAGCTTCTTGAGCTCTTTGTATATATTGGATATTACTCCGCTATCAGATTTAGGATTGGTAAAAATCCTTTCCCAATCTGTTGGTGATCTTTTTGTGTTATCGACAGAGTCTTTTGCGTTACAGAAGCTTTGCAATTTAATGAGGTCCCATTTGTCAGTTCTTGATCTTACAGCACAAGCCATTGCTCTTCTGTTTAGGAATGTTTCCCCTGTGCCCATATCTTCAAGGTTTTCCCTACTTTCTCCTCTATTAATTTCAGTGTCTCTGGTCTTATGTGTAGGTCTTTGATCCATGGGCATTTAATAGAGACAAAACAACTTCCTCATATCTTCATGAAAAAATTATTGAAAATCAGTGTCTAATTATATTAACCATCTTTCTATTTAACTGTTTTTAAGATGTAATGATTGATGACAAATACAATTCTGAATTACAAATTTACTTTTTAAAGAACACATATACAGATATTATGGCATATAAAAATGTAACCTGATAAATTAAAGATAATTTTATCAGCTTCCCATTAAACAAAGACTTTGTAAATTATATCAATTATGATTATTTGAATCTTTGAATTAAAAATTATTTATATAAGACTAATTCAAACAAACTCTGCTTCTTATTATAGTATTTTTATTTATTTAAGACATAACCAGAGCCTTCCAGTCCACTGCAGCACCAGGTTTCCTGGCCCAGGGAGTCTCCGGACACCCGCAAGGACCCATACAGGATCCCCCACGGGATCCTAAGACCTCTGGTGAGTAGAACACAGTGCCTGCTCCAAGCCAATCAGGTGGAACTTAAGACTGCATTAATTAAAGAAGCAGATAACCCGGCCTGATCAGGGGCACAAATCCCTTCCAGTTCACTCCAGCAGCGGGGTTCCTTGTGTGTGGGGTTTCTGGACACCCCCAATGACCTCACAGGACCCTGCATGGGATCTTAAGACCTCTGGTGAGTGGAACACAACTTCTGCCAGGAGGCAGGTTCGAACACCAGATATCTGGGCACCTTCCCTGCAAGAGGACAGCTTACCTATAGAGAGTACTCTGACCACTGAAATTAAGGATAGAGCTAGTCTCCCAGGTCTGCTGATAGAGGCTAACATAATCAACTGAGCAACAAGCTCTAACCAGAGACAACTATAACAACTAGCTCCAGAGATTACCAGATGGCGAAAGGCAAACTTAAGAATCCTACTAACAGAAATCAAGACCACTCACCATCATCAGAACGCAGCACTCCCACCCCACCTAGTCCTGGGCACCCCAACACAACGGAAAAGCTAGACCCAGATTTAAAAGCATATCTCATGATGATGGTAGAGGACATCAAGAAGGACTTTAATAACTCACTTAAAGAAATACAGGAGAACACTGCTAAAGATTTTCAAGTCCTTATAGAAAAACAGGAAAATACAACCAAACAGGTAGAAGTCCTTAAAGAAAAACAGGAAAACACATCAAAACAGGAGATGGAAATGAACAAAACCATACTAGACCTAAAAAGGGAAGTAGACACAATAAAGAAAACCCAAAGTGAGGCAACGCTGGAGATAGAAACCCTAGGAAAGAAATCTGGAACCATAGATGCAAGCATCAGCAACAGAATACAAGAGATGGAAGAGAGAATCTCAGGTGCAGAAGATTCCATAGAGAACATCAGCACAACAATCAAAGACAATTCAAAACACAAAAGGATCCTAACTCAAAACATCCAGGAAATACAGGACACAATGAGAAGACCAAACCTACGGATAATAGGAGTTGATGGGAATGAAGATTTTCAACTTAAAGGGCCAGCAAATATCTTCAACAAAATTATAGAAAAAAACCTCCCAAACCTAAAGAAAGACATGCCCATGATCATACAAGAAGCCTACAGAACTCCAAATAGTCTGGACCAGAAAAGAAATTCCTCACGACACATAATAATCAGAACAAAAAATGCACTAAATAAAGATAGAATATTAAAACCATTAAGGGAGAAAAGTCAAGTAACATATAAAGGCAGGCCTATCAGAATTACACCAGACTTTTCAACAGAAACTATGAAAGGCAGAAGAGCTTGGACAGATGTTATACAGACACTAAGAGAACACAAATGCCAGCCCAGGCTACTATACCCGGCCAAACTATCAATAACCATAGATGGAGAAAACAAAGTATTCCACGACAAAACCAAATTCACACATTATCTTTCCACGAATCCAGCCCTTCAAAGGATAATAACAGAAAAAAACCAATACAAGGACGGAAATCACCCCCTAGAAAAAGCAAGAAAGTAATCCCTCAACAAACCAAAAAGAAGACAGCCACAGAAACAGAATGCCAAATCTAACAACAAAAATAAAAGGAAGCAACAACTACTTTTCCTTAATATCTCATAATATCAATGGACTCAATTCTCTAATAAAAAGACATAGACTAACAGATTGGCTACACAAACATGACCCAACATTCTGCTGCTTACAGGAAACCCATCTCAAGGAAAAAGACAGACACTACCTCAGAGTGAAAGGCTGGAAAACAATTTTTCAAGCAAATGGTCTGAAGAAACAAGCTGGAGTAACCATTCTAATATTGAATAAAATCGACTTCCAACACAAAGTTACCAAAAAAGACAAGGAAGGACACTTCATACTCATCAAAGGTAATATCCTCCAAGAGGAACTATCAATTCTGAATATCTATGCTCCAAATGCAAGGGCAACCACATTCATTAAAGACACTTTAGTAAATCTCAAAGCACACATTGCACCTCACACAATAATAGTGGGAGACTTCAACACACCTGTATTAGTCAGGGTTTCCATTCCTGCACAAACATCATGACCAAGAAGCAAGTTGGGGAGGAAAGGGTTTATTCAGCTTACACTTCCATGCTGCTGTTCAGCACCAAAGGAAGTCAGGACTGGAACTCAGACAGGTCAGGGAGCAGGAGCTGATACAGAGGCCATGGAGGGATGTTCTTTACTGGCTTGCCTCTCCTGGCTTGCTCAGCCTACTCTCTTATAGAACCCAAGACTACCAGCCCAGGGATGGTCCCACCCACAAGGGGCCTTTCCCCCTTGATCACTAATTGAGAAAATGCCGTACAGTTGGATCTCATGGAGGCATTTCCTCAAATGAAGCTCCTTTCTCTGTGATAACTCCAGCTGTGTCAAGTTGACACAAAAATAGCCAATACAATTGACCCCTTGTCAACTTGACACACAAACACATCACTAGTAAGCCTCAACCCTTACATTCTTATTCATCCCGAAGATCTAAATAACTTTAAAAGTCCCACAGTCTTTACATATTCTTAAAATTTCAGTCTCTTTAAAATATCCATTTCTTTTAAAATCCAAAGTCTTTTTACAATTAAAAGTCTCTTAACTGTGGGCTCCACTAAAACAGTTTCTTCCTTCAAGAGGGAAAATATCAGGGCACAGTCACAATCAAAGCAAAAATCAATCTACAACCATCCAACGTCTGGGATCCAACTCACGGTCTTTTGGGCTCCTCCAAGGGCTTGGGTCACTTCTCCAGCCATGCCCTTTGTAGCACACATGTTGTCCTCTGGGCTCCAGATGCCTGTACTCCACTGCTGCTGCTGTTCTTGGTGGTCATCTCATGGTACTGGCATCTCCAAAACACTGCATGACCCCGTCAGTCCTGGGCCTTCAATTACAACTGAGGCTGCACCTTCACCAATGGCCTTCCATGGCTTCTCACAGTACCGAGCCTCAGCTGCTCTGCATGACCCCTTCATGCCTTCAAAACCAGTACCACCTGGGTGACTCTTACACATTACCAAGTCCCAATGCAGAAGGAGTACAACCTTGCCTATCTCTGGAACACAGCCTCTTTGTGCTTTCAGAAAACACTTCCCAGAAGATGTCACCTCAAAGATGCTGGTCTCTTCTTAATCACCGTTATTTCTTAGCTCCAGCTAACCAGCATCAATCCTAGTAATGCAAAGTTTTTGCTTTAGTAGTTCTGGTATCTTGTTAATCACAGTTGATTCTTCAGCCCCAGCTAACCAGAACTACAATATCTTCACAATCAAACCAGCAATGGCCCTGAAAAGAGTCTTTAATTTTCCCTCTGAAATTTCACAAACCAGACCTCCATCTTCTGCACTGTTTTCAACATTATCTTCCAAGCTCCTACACAACATCTGACAGAGCTCTTAACAATGAATAGATCTTCAAGCCCAAAGTTCCAAAGTCCTTCCACAGTCCTGCCCAAAACATGGTCAGGTTGTCACAGGAATACTCCACTTCTGGTACCAATTTGTCCTAGTCAGGGTTTCTATTCCTGCACAAACATCATGACCAAGAAGCAAGTTGGGGAGGAAAGGGTTTATTCAGCTTACACTTCCATGCTGCTGTTCAGCACCAAAGGAAGTCAGGACTGGAACTCAGACAGGTCAGGGAGCAGGAGCTGATACAGAGGCCATGGAGGGATGTTCTTTACTGGCTTGCCTCTCCTGGCTTGCTCAGCCTACTCTCTTACAGAACCCAAGACTACCAGCCCAGGGATGGTCCCACCCACAAGGGGCCTTTCCCCCTTGATCACTAATTGAGAAAATGCCGTACAGTTGGATCTCATGGAGGCATTTCCTCAAATGAAGCTCCTTTCTCTGTGATAACTCCAGCTGTGTCAAGTTGACACAAAAATAGCCAGTACAACACCACTTTCATCAATGGACAGATCTTGGAAACAGAAACTAAACAGGGACACAATGAAACTAACAGAAGTTATGAAACAAATGGGCTTAACAGATATCTAGAGAACATTTTATTCTAAAACAAAAGGCTATAACTTCTTCTCAGCACCTCACGGGACTTTCTCCAAAATTGACCATATAATTGGTCACAAGACAGGCCTCAACATATACAAAAATATTGAAATTGTCCCATGCATCCTATCAGACCACCATGGCCTAAGGCTGATCTTCAATAACAACTTAAATAATGGAAAGCCAACATTCACGTGCAAACTGAACAACACTATTGTCAATGATACCTTGGTCAAAGAAAGAATAAAGAAAGAAATTAAAGACTTTTTAGAGTGTAATGAAAAGGAAGCCACAACATACCCAAATTTATGGGACACAATGAAAGCTTTTCTAAGAGGGTAACTCATAGCTCTGAGTGCCCCCAAGAAGAAAGTGGAGAGAGCACACACTAGCAGCTTGACAACACGTCTAAAAGCTCTAGAAAAAAAAGGAAGATAATTCACCCAAGAGGAGTAGAACGCAGGAAATAATCAAACTCAGAGGTGAAATAAACCAAGTGGAAACAAGAAAAACTATTCAAAGAATTAACCAAACAAGGAGTTGGTTCTTTGAGAAACTCAACAAGATAGATAAACCCTTAGCTAGACTCATTAGAGGGCACAGGGACAACATCCTAATTAACAAAATCAGAAATGAAAAGGGAGACAAAACAACAGATCCTGAAGAAATCCAAAACACCATCAGATCCTTCTACAAAAGGCGATACTCAACAAAACTAGAAAACCTGGACGAAATGGACCAATTTCTAGACAGATATCAGCTACCAAAGTTAAATCAGGATCAAGTTAATGATCTAAACAGTCCCATATCCCCTAAAGAAATAGAAGCAGTCATTAATAGTCTCCCAGCCAAAAAAAGCCCAGGACCAGATGGATTTAGTGCAGAGTTCTACCAGACCTTCAAAGAAGATCTAATTCCAGTTCTGCACAAACTATTCCACAAAATAGAAGTAGAAGGAACTCTACCCAACTCATTTTTGAAGCCACAATTACTTTGATACCTAAACCACAAAAAGAGCCAACAAAGATAGAGCTTCAGACCAATTTCCCTGATGAATATAGATGCAGAAATCCTCAATAAAATTCTCGCTAACCGAATCCAAGAACACATTAAAGTAATCATCCATCCTGACCAAGTAGGTTTTATTCCAGGGATACAGGGATGGTTTAATATATGGAAATCCATCTACTAATCCATTATATAAACAAACTCAAAGAAAAAAACCACAAGATAATCTCCTTAGATCCAGAAAAACCATTAGACAAGATCCAACACCCATTCATGATAAAAGACTTGGAAAGATCAGGAATTCAAGGCCCATACCTAAACATGATAAAAGCAATCTACAGCCAACCAGTAGCCAACATCAAAGTAAATGGTGAGAAGCTTGAAGCAATCCCACTAAAATCAGGAAGTAGACAAGGCTGCCCACTTTATCCCTACCTACTCAACATAGTACTTGAAGTCCTAGCCAGAGCAATTAAACAACAAAAGGAGATCAAGAGGATACAAATTGGAAAAGATGTAGTCAAAATATCACTTTTTGCAGATGATATGATAGTATATATAAGTGACCCTAAAAATTCCATCAGAGAATTCCTAAACATGATATACAGCTTCAATGTATTAGCTGGATATAAAATTTACACAACCAAGTCAATGGCCTTTCTGTACACAAAGGATAAACAGGCTGAGAAAGAAATTAGGGAAACAACACCCTTCTCAATAGTCACAAATAATATAAAATATCTTGGCGTGACTCTAACTGAGGAAGTGAAAGATCTGTATGATAAGAACTTCAAGTCTCTGAAGAAAGAAATTAAAGAAGATCTCAGAAGATGGAAAGATCTCCCATACTCATGGATTGGCAGGATCAACATTGTAAAAATGGCTATCTTGCCAAAAGCAATCTACAGATTCAATGCAATCCCCATCAAAATCCCAACTCAATTCTTCAACAAATTAGAGAGAGCAATCTGAAAATTATCTGGAATAACAAAAAACCTAGGATAGCAAAAACTCTTTTCAAGGATAAAAGAACCTCTGGTGGAATCACCATGCCTGACCTAAAGCTTTACTACAGACCAATTGTGATAAAAACTGCATGGCACTGTTATAGTGAAAGACAAGTAGAACAATGAAATAGAATTGAAGACCCAGAAATGAACCCACACATCTATGGTCACTTGATCTTCGACAAGGGAGCTAAAACCATCCAGTGGAAGAAAGATAGCATTTTCAACAAATGATGCTGGCACAACTGGTTGTTATCATGTAGAAGAATGCGAATCGATCCATTCCTATCTCTTTGTACTAAGGTCAAATCTAAGTGGATCAAGGAACTTCACATAAAACCAGAGACCCTGAAACTTATAGAGGAGAAAGTGGGGAAAAGCCTCGAATATATGAGCACAGGGGGAAAATTCCTGAATAGAACAGCAACAGCTTGTGCTGTAAGATCGAGGATTGACAAATGGGACCTCATGAATCTGCAAAGCTTCTGCCAGGGAAAAGACACAGTCAATAAGACAAAAAGGCCACCAACAGATTGGGAAAGGATCTTTACCTACCTTAAATCAGATAGGGGACTAATATCCAATATATATAAAGAACTCAAGAGGGTGGACTCCAGAAAATCAAATAACCCCATTAAAAAATGGGGCTCAGAGCTAAACAAAGAATTCTCACCTGAGGAATACCGAATGGCTGAGAAGCACCTGAAAAAAATGTTCAACATCCGTAATCATCACAGAAATGCAAATCAAAACAACCCTGAGATTCCACCTCACACCAGTCACAATGGCTAAGATCAAAAATTCAGGTGACAGCAGATGCTGGCAAGGATGTGGAGAAAGAGGAACAATCCTCCATTGTTGGTGGGGTTGCAAGCTTGCACAACCACTCTGGAAATCAGTCTGGAGGTTCCTCAGAAAATTGGACATAGTACTACCGGAGGATCCTGCAATACCTCTCCTGGGCATATATCCAGAAGATGTCCCAACCGGTAAGAAGGACACATGCTCCACTATCTTCATAGCAGCCTTATTTATAATAGCCAGAACCTGGAAAGAACCCAGATGCCCCTCAACAGAGGAATGTATACAAAAAATGTGGTACATTTACACAATGGAGTACTACTCAGCTATTAAAAAGAATGAATTTATGAAATTCCTAGGCAAATGTTTGGACCTGGAGGGCATCATCCTGAGTGAGGTAGCACAATCACAAAAGAACTCAAATGATATGTACTCACTGATAAGTGGATATTAGCCCAGAAACTTCGTATAGCGAGATATAAGATACGATTTGCAAAACACATGAAACTGAAGAAGAATGAAGACCAAAATGTGGATACTTTGCCCCTTCTTAGAATTGGAAACAATCACCCATGGAAGGATTACAGAGACAAAGCTTGGAGAGGAGACAAAAGGATGGACCATCTAGAGACTGCCATATCCTGGGATCCATCCCATAATTAGCCTCCAAACAATGACAGCATTGCATACACTAGCAAGCGTTTGCTGCAAGGATCCTGATATAGCTGTCTCTTGTGAGACTAGGCCTGGGCCTAGCAAACAGGTAAGTGGATGCTCACAGTCAGCTATTTGATGGATCACAGGGCCCCCAATGGAGGAGCTAGAGAAAGTATCCAAGGAGCTAAGAGACCTGCAACCCTGTAGGTGCAACATTATAAAATAACCAGTACCCTGGAGCTCTTGACTCTAGCTGCATATGTATCAAAAGATGGCCTAATCGGCCATCACTGGAAAGAGAGGCCCATTAGACATGCAAACTTTATATGCCCCAGTACAGGGGAATGCCAGGGCCAAAAAAAATGGGAATGGGTGGGTAGGGAAGTCGGGGGAATGTGTGGGGGCCTTTTGGGGTAGCATTGGAAATGTAATTGAGGAAAATATGTAATAAAATATATATATATATATAAAATACATAACCTGATATGATTTTCCATTATTCAACAGCAGG
The DNA here is from genome assembly GCF_978045245.1 of Mus caroli. Classification (NCBI taxonomy): domain Eukaryota; kingdom Metazoa; phylum Chordata; class Mammalia; order Rodentia; family Muridae; genus Mus; species Mus caroli. Next base: position 80,984,000 of record NW_028227257.1, on the reverse strand, counting down.
AACATTAACAAATTGATTTAGTAGTATGTCCTGTTTAGAAATGAATATTATTCCATGTGTATGAATTGTTCATAGAATGTACTAACAAATCAAGCTAGCACAGCACAAACTGTGTTTTAAAACAGCATTGTCCTCTACTGTCTGTTAAATTTGGAGACTTATGCAAAGAAATACAGGAAGAATTTGACATAAGACCAGTTATCTCTTAATTTGTTAAAGAAAAAAAGATCATTGAACTCTAAAATATCAATAAGTACTACCTTGGAAATCTGACCTCAGGTTAGACCTGGACTGCTTTAACATAATTTTCATTGCTCAAGATTGGAGAAATTGTTGATATTCTAAAGAATTTACGTTAGGTATACAAATGTGTTTTTTCTCTTGAGAGACAACTGCAGCCTTTGGGAAGAACCATCATGTTATCTAACAGAATATTTTTAAGCACTGAGATACTATCAGAAAGTATTCCTGGAAAACTAATGAGTGTCTCAGGAGAGGAGAATGTTAGCCACAACATTTTTATTGCAACAGAACACAAGACCTTTTCAATTATGTGTCTTAAAGTGACATGCTAAAATGTTTCCTGTTAAGTTTAGTTTTAGTCTCATCTTGAGAAATAATCTAATCGACACAGGAAAATCATTGCTGTAGATAACAACACCTGCTGACCAGTTTAGGGTGTCTGCAGCTAATGAGAGTTATTTTGGAACCTGCCTGACATCCTGCCAATTTGAAAGTGTATTTCACTTCAAATATACTGTTAAATTAGTGTAAGAGGGGACTGAAGCACAACTAATCATGACAGGCTGCCAGACCCCATCACTGTGAGTTTGACAATAGTCCTGTAAGGGGGCTGTTTCTAGTCCCATGATACAAAGAGGAATTTTATCTTCCAAGACACAAGGTACAAAGGATTCTTTAACCTTTGGAAATGCTGTTTATTTTTTAACTGAAATACAGTTTGTGAAAATTTCAGGGTAAGATATTTCCAATGAACTATTCATTTTATATCTTATTCTTACTTATCAACCTGGAATGTGTTGATATTTTTCCTATGAATAAAAATCATTGCTTTGGAGATTTCGAGAAGGGTCAGCAGGTTGACACAGAACATGAGGTCCTGACTTCTGTTTCTCAATGATCTGTTGCATATTTGGGTAGACATGATATGAGAAGTGAGGAAAGGGATGGAGACGGCTGACCCCTGGTGATCACTGAAAAGTCAATCTATTTGAGGCAATGAGCTCCAAGTTTTGTAAGAGACCATTTCTTAAAACATAAAGTAGAGAAATGATTGATCAAGAAAACTCATCAACCTCTGCCTCCAGAGAAATGCACACTCAGATGCATGCATATGTATGTATACACACACAACAGCCATATACAAATTTAGTATTCCTCAGAGGTAAAACAAAAACTCTGGTTGATGTTTTCATTGTGCATTTCTTAATAGGTTTACATATGCAGTAAAAGACAATAGATTAAGATTTTGAAATATGTGATGTTTTGCCTTCAGACAAAGTAAGTAGTAAATAATTCATAGATTAGAAATTATGATGAGCATATTAAAGATATTATAGGAATGGGGTGAAAATAAAGAAAATTATTTTAGCATATGAGAAATTTTTGTGTATACATATGTCAGCATATCAGATAAAAATATACCCAACCTGAATTAATAAGATAGAACACAATAAAAACTAAGAAAAATTCCATAACAAAAAGACAAAGAAGGGAAGACAGGTAAGCAAAACTAACATATAATAGCCATTAAGATAAAAGACTCTTCATTATAGAATAGGAAAAAATGAGCTATTCATATAGTCATTAAATGTAGCAATCCATAAATAGGAAAGATTTTAAAATACTCTCTTGCATACATTGTAAGTAAAAGGTTGAAGGCAGAAAACAAGGGTGATATATTAAAGCCTTGAGAGAAATCAAGAGATACTATTTTCTTTTACCTTTTATTTATTTATTTACTTACTTACTTATTTTAAACTACAGATTGTATTCCCCTCATAATCCATCCTCTGACTGCTCCACATCCCATACCTCCTCCCTGCTCCCCTGTTTCCAAGATGATGTCCCATCCCTGTTCCCACCCCACCAGACCTCTAAACTCCCTGGAACCTTCAGTCTCTTGAGGGTTAGATGCATTTTTTCTTACTAAAACCAGACCAGGCAGTCCTCTGTTGTATATGTGCTGGGTTCCTCCTACTATCTGGTGTATGCTGCCTGCCAGTCACTGAGAGAGGGGTCCAGGTTGAGACTGCTAGTCCTCCTACAGGGTCGCCCTCCTTCACAGCTTCTTTCAGTTTTTCTCTAATTCAACAACAGGGGCCAGCAGCTTCTATCCATTGGTTGTGTACAAATATCTGTATCTGACTCTTTCAGCTGCTTGTTGGGTCTTCCGGAGTGTAGTCATGATAGGTCCCTTTTGTGAATGCTCCGTAGACTCAGTTATAGTGTCAGGCCTTGGGACCTCCCCTTGAGCTGGATCTCACTTTGGACCTGTCACTGGACCTTCTTTTCCTCAGACTCCTCTCCATTTCCATCCCTGCAGTTCTTTCACACAGGAACAATTATGGGCCAGAGTTTTGACTGTTTGATGGCAACCCCATCCCTTATTTGATGCCCTCTCTTTCTACTGGAGGTGGGCTCTATATGTTCCCTTCCCCCAATGTAGGGCATTTTATCTAAGGTCCCTCCCTTTGAGTCCTGAAAGTCTCTGACCTCTCAGTTCTCTGGTATATTCTGGAGGATCCCCCCAACTTCATACCTCCTGAGTTTGTCTGTTTCCGTTCTTTCTCCTAGCCCTTAAGGCTTCAGTCGTTTTCCCCCACCTAATACCAGATCATGTTCCCTTCTTCCTCTCCCCCTGAATCCCCTTTCCCACGAAGATCCCTCTGCCCTCTCCCCTTATGGTTGCTTTCTTTTCACTCCCAATTGGGACTGAGGCATCCTCACTTGGGCCCTTCAACTTGTTGATTTTTTTTTAATTCTGTAGACTGTATCTTGGGTATTCTGTACTTATCATTTTTTTCATTTATTTATTTTTGGCTAATATTCACTTACTAGTGAGTGCATAGCATGTATGCCATTTTGGGTCTGAATTACCTAACTTAGGATGATAATTTCTAGTTCCATGCATTTGCCTGTAAAACTCAGGATGTACTTGTTCCTAATAGCTGAGTAGTGTTCCATTGTGTAAATGAACCACATTTTCGGCATCCATTCGTCTGTTGTGGAACATTTGAGTTGTTTCCAGCTTCTGGCTGTCACAAACAAGGCCCCTATGAACATAGTAGAACACATGCTCCTGTGGCATGTTGGGGCATCTTTTGGGTATATTCCCAAGATTGGTATTGCTGGATCTTCAGGTAGATATAAAGAAATAATAAGTTTGACAGCTGATACTTGAACAGCAAAAATGACAGATGGCAATATAGTAACAAGTTTAAATTGTCAAAAAATAAACTATAGTCTCTATAATGGTTTACAGAAATAATATAATCTTGGACTATAGAAGCAATAAAAAAGTAGAAATAATGGTATATTGAGATAAACTAAGTAAATATTTTGCTAGCAGTCTTGCAGTAAAATACAGAAAGAAAATAATGTCAAATCATAGTACAGATACAGAAATAAACAAGGAATAATCCGAAACATAAATGTATTGGATTAAATAATTTTATGTACAATACAGCAATATCTGTACTAATGAAATTAAATTTGTTCACATAAAATCAGTATATACAGCCAGTTGCAAATTCAAGGATATATGACATCTATAAATTTAATATTTGAATACAATTATAGAAGACCTTAACGCTATTAGAAACATAATTTTAAAAAAACCCTAAATCAAATATAATAAAATTTACTTATTTTGTTGACCATCACTCTAACTTTCCTGTTCATAACAGTAATTTATCCCTGTTTATAATTTTGTTCTCTTAATTAATTAAAATATTATTAGCTAGAAATGTTCGGGATTTGAAATCCATTTGAGTTTGTCCAATTGGTTTCTTTGATCCTATTTATTCTTAGCTATTAAAAACATTTATCTTTCTGCAGGTGTGTGTGTGTATGTGTGTCTGTTTGTATGTTTCTGTGTCTCTGTCTGTCTGTCTGCCTTTGTGTAAGAGAGGGCATCTATAGAAACCAAAACAGAAAAAGGAGTCGGAACCCCTGGAACTCTGTAAACAGGTAGTTGCAAGCCTTCCAATGTAAGTGCTGGAACTATGTTTTTGATACAATGAGTCATATTTAGCCACAACAAAATATTTTCATTTCATAATTTGCTATTTATTTGTTTAATTATGAGTATCTGTCTATGTGCATGTATACTACATGTGTTCATGTGTCTGAGGAAGACAGGAAAATGATATTAAAACTGGTTGATCTGGAGCCACAGGAGGCTCTGAGCTGTCTGACATTGGGTTCTAGAAAATGAACTCAGGTCTTCTGGAAGAGAAACAAGTGGAGCTACTGAACAATCCTTTAATTTCATCTCTTTTAGGTTATTTCTTAACATTTTTACTTATCCTTACTTTTTTTTCTTTCATGTGCCAAATACATCACATTAAAGAATGGCAGAGAACTAGATTTTATTAACTGAGAAATGCTATTCAAATTATGCCTGCCTGGTGGTGGTGGTAGAACACACTTTAATCCCAGCACTCTAGAGAGAAAGAGGCAAACAGATCTCTGAGTTTAGATTCATCCTGGTTTGCAAAGGTAGTTCCAGGACTGCCAGACCTACTCATAGAAACCGTGTCTCAAAGAAGACAAAACAACAAAACAAGACAGGAACAATATGTATGTATATGTACTTATTATTTTACATATAGGCTCTTAAATATCAGAATAGTGAGTTAAAAAAAAAACTATCATCATTAACTGTTAGCATAACAAGTTCCTAGTTTCAACTGGAAGGGTGATGAACTGGTGAAGGTCTACCACAATAAACATGATAACAAATTTTGATTTAATGATTCCAATATAAAACACCAAATAAAAAGTAGAGTACACTTATAGTTTCAGAAATAGCAAGATGTAATGGGGTCACAGGTAGATCCCTGGTGTAAAGAATTTAAGTTCCAGGTCAATGAGTGACTATATCAAAAACAAAAGGTGCCTGATGAATGATGCTCAAGGCTGCTCTCTGATCTTCACACATAAGCATGTGCACACATGTTTATTCTCATTGTCTTTCTGTCTCTGTCTCTGTCTCTGTATCTGTCTCTGTGTCTTCCCCCTCTCTCTCTTTCTCTCTCTCTCTCACCTCTCTCTCTGTCTCACAAACATATATACATGCAATTAATATGTAAAAGCAATCTAGATTGAATTTAAGAACCTCAATTAAACAGAATCTCTTATCTCTGTTTATAACTCAGAAAGGTTAAACCTAAGGTTTTCTTAATGTAATTTCATGAGAAAAGTTAAAATAGTTAAGGTAGATTAGCTTAACTAAGGAACTACTTGATAGAGGAATCATCAAAATATAAATGGCAGAATAAGACCTTGAAATGTACAATAGTGCCTCATTGAGATCCCTAGAGCCAGGATCTGTGAGGCATTTTGATAATCAAATTGTCTTAGAGGATAAGGTAGTAACATTTATTGATCAATCAATAATTGTTGAAAATAAACTAATTGACTATACAGACAGAACAGGGTTCATAGAAAGGATGCTGATTTAATTGACATGTAAGTCGTGGCAGATATTTGAATGGAAAGACTACAAAGAAATTAATTTCATTAAATTAGTATAGAAATAATTATATTAATTTAACTGAACTAGATTAAATTGTATATTGATCTTATATATGGATTTTCATATTCATGGAGAAATAACTGGCAAAATTGAAATTGCTAATGTATTTAATTTGTTAATAAAAACCAGATAACAACAGAATTTCATAGAGGTAGAAAAACTATTAGCTCTTTTAATCATTTTATTTATGTAAATGTATTCTTAAGATAAAAAATACGCCATTCATAATAGAAAATAAAATTTAATCTATGTAAATGTGTGGGCAATATTAAGTTTGACTATTTAATTTAGAGTTGTTTAAAGTTTTTGCTTACATATGATTGTGGTATAAAATCTAGATATCTTTTCATGGATAGATTTTAAAAAAATCAAGTGTCAACTATAATGAAATTTTCTGATTAAAAAAGTATCAAAAATGGTTACAGAAGAATTAAATGACAAGCATGAATGTTATAAATTCAGAATTATAATTCAGAGTCAAATGCATGTGACTTGATTTTCACTGACTAGCACTGCACAACAACTTACACAATAGAACTACAGTTCTAAAAATATCACTATTATGTGTTGCGGCCTGCCCGCAGTCCACAACACGAACGGTTCAACTGAGAATGGCAGTTTAGGCTGAAAAGAGAGGAATCTAGACGGGGCAGAAGAAAAGAATGGAGCCAAGACAACAAACATTCTGATCAAGGCTCAATTTTACTAATTCCAGACACTCAGTTATAAAGGAAGGGGGAGGGAACCCAATATCCCGCCAAGTAACTCAGGGTCCAGTAGCAGGACGAACACGTGTGTGCCTCCAGGCAGCAAAGGCAGGTTCCAGCAGTAGGTAGGCGTGACAGGATGAAAGAGCACGTAGCTCCACCCTTGAGCAGGCAGGTTCCAGGCTGGGGGAAGGGAGGCCACATTTCCCCCCATTAGATAACAAAACAAAAATAAAAAAGGGGGTGGCCTGTGGCAGAAAAATTATCTATGTTCAATAGTTTTGCCTGAGTTTTTTAGGGCTAAAGAAAAAACTTGTTTCCGTGGGATTCCCTAACTTTTCTAATGGTAAACTGTATCTGGCTAAGACTGTCTTTAAAGCACTGACTGAATAGCAGCGCTGGGCTGTAGGCTCTGACTTTATAATGCTAATTAGTGCTGAATAGGTAGCTACCTGTTTGCATTTTAAGTAGGGCGTTGGAACCCTGGCTGAGTTTAACTAAATGATTTTAGAATAACACTGAGCTGATAATCCTCTGCAATTTTGGGTGACAGGCAGGGGAACAGGGAGAAGGGGGTAAGACTGGCTGGCTCCTAGTACAAGGCCAGTTGGCTTTTTTATTTTTTGGGTGGGAGGCAGTGAAGGGCTTGCCCTTACGACAGCAAGGTCTCCAACCTCTCTCCCCCCTATTAATTAAGTTTAAAGAGGCAATGCTTAACAGAGGTGATCAAATGATTCTTTTCATCCATAGATGAGTGGGCCTTTAACCTTAACTTGGGTGGACATTAGCCTGATTCCTCCCGTGAGCATTGTAACGACTCACATCTGTGGCTCTTGGTATCTTTTGGGGAGGGGAGGCAGAGCCTTAAGTATTTTTGGTTTTTAGCTGGAATCGGATACCAACCTCTGTCAAATCAGGTGTGTTGCACAGGGAACTCAGAAACGGTCAAACTGGACCTTCCCTCCGCAGTAATCTCCTGCGCCAAGCGGTACCCATACCGTATTCATATGATTATGAATCTGTATCGCAATTCTGAGTTATTGCGAGGTCTCTATATGAGACTTGTCAACCTCAGATTTAGCAAGGCCTAGACAAGAATTATGTCAGTATTAACACCATTAATTTTAGTTAAAATAGGAGCTGAAAGTCTTTCCTCTTCATCCCTGTTATTCTCAGTAGCCTGAGGAACTAAGGACACCTTGCAGTAACAGCAAGGGTGAAAAGCCAGAGGCCAGCTAAGGGACTAAGCCCATCTCTATCAAAATAAGAACTAATCTTTGTAAATATATATGAAATTTCTACTTCCCTAGCTCTCCTGGTAAATCTAGATCTTATCTTAGACTGAAAAGCCACATGCTGGGATGTCCTTGGAAGGGAGATTAGCAGTACCACCTGTTTGCTCCTAGGGGCGGAGAACCGGAGAATGTAGATTGACCTGCTTGAGAGAAGGAAGAATTCTAAACAATGAGAGTGTAGCAATGTAAATTTTCTGTTCTGAGAAGTCAAGGTACTTTATTTAGATGCAAATTGTAAAGCTAAAGTTAATCTCCGGCCTCTTGTAGGGGAATTGGCTCAGAGGAAAACAGTTTTTCTGAGAGCTTCCACTCCCAGCACAAGAGGAATTTTAGTCTTTAGAATGATACTTACGAGAAGAGACAGAATCTGTGTTTACCTGACAAATTAAACTCTCTGGTAGCCACCGTGCTTCATCTTCATCTCGTGAAAAAACACAAACCGAGCCTCTTCCCCAGATTAGAACTGGATCTGGACCCTTCCATTTATTAGTCAGGGCGTCCTTCCATTTTACCAATGCATAAGAATTAGAAGTAACTGGGTGCCAGTGGCGTTCTGCTGCAGACTGACCTTTAATGTCAGTTTGCAAAAAGTTTAGGACAAATAAGGTAAAGGCAAGATGAGCCTTTGGTGACCTTGGGGGAAATGCTCTGAATTAACTTTGCTAGGTAATTTAGAATATAGGAATCTCTAATAATTGAACTGAATATTAGACCAGTCTAAGATTGAGTTAGAATGGCTGGTCACACTGAAGAAGAGTGAAAAATCATTATGACTCTATTAAATGACTAATTTTACTAAGTCTGAATATACAGTCTCTGATGTACTATTGCCATAAAGTTAAAAGGCTAGAAGCTAGTCTAAACTGGAAAAATGACAAGCAAGGATTTAAGGTAAACTTCCCTTGAGAAGCATTAGTTAATAAAATACTTTCTACTTAGGAAACAATATATACTGAAAGATTAAAACTTTTGGCTTCTTGTAAAGAAGCAGAAACAATAAACATTTTTCTTACATAATGTAAAGCTATATTAGCCATACGTAGAGGCAAAATTTTCTAGTGATTACCAGTTTACTAGAAGCAAAAATCTTTGAATTTAAGCATTATTTTAAACATTTGAATAGATCTGTAACACTGTTAAAAAGAAATTTTCTTGAACACAGGGAAAAACTTTTTTAGGCATTGTTTGCAAAACAAAAGAAAGGGCAACAAGCCGCTCTGGGGTTGCCCAGAGCCCTGTATTGACTCAAAGGTAAAATACTTTTTAATTTGAGCATCAATCTTAAATTTGCAATCAAACTGCAAGCTGCAGTCAATGGAACAATGGCAGTTTTAACCATAATTTTTAAGTTTTTGTGCAAGGTTAGGATAATACCTACAACTTTGGGAAAGCAAAACCTATGTTTAAAACAATTTATCACTGTTAAAATCAATATTAGAAGCATTACTATCATATTACGAAGTTTGGATATCAATTAATACCTATGAATACCTATTAAAGCAAGCTTTAACGCTTTAATAAAGAGGCATTGCTTTATATCTTATCTTAAATTTTACTATTTAGGATAGGAACCACATTAATCATTATCTAAACTAGAAATATCTTAAGAGACTCAGCCTTTGAAGCTTAATCTCAAACTCTAACTCGCTTCAGGGCCTCACCAACTTTCTCCCAGGTTCCACAATCTATCGTTTCTTCTTCTTTGAACCATGGACAACAGCTATCTATCTTATCTAAAAAATTTCTTACTAATTGTACTTCAAGCCTTACTCCTTTTTCCTTAAGCAACTCCTGAAAACTAAAAACAACCGCCTGATCCATGACTTTGAACCCTTCCTTCTTCCACCTAAGCAGTTTTCTAAAAAACTGCGGCACACCGCCTGTTTCCGTATCTAGTTTCGATTAACGAACTACTGACCCCAAGCAGAAACAGTGTTGGGTCAGCACTGATTCAAACTTGATTCGTATCCTACCGCATCCTCAGCAACACTTTACAAAACTGAAATCTTAGGCTAGCGCTAGCATGTGTACCTGTCCGTTGCTCCGATGCTCCTCCGATACGAAGATCCTTTCCTTTCTTGTGGAGCTCCACACAGCAGTCGTTTCTCTTAGCATCCCTCTGCCATTTTTCAGGTCCCTGTTCGGGCGCCAACTGTTGCGGCCTGCCCGCAGTCCACAGCACGAACGGTTCAACTGAGAATGGCAGTTCAGGCTGAAAAGAGAGGAATCTAGACGGGGCAGAAGAAAAGAATGGAGCCAAGACAACAAACATTCTGATCAAGGCTCAATTTTACTAATTCCAGACACTCAGTTATAAAGGAAGGGGGAGGGAACCCAATATCCCGCCAAGTAACTCAGGGTCCAGTAGCAGGACGAACACGTGTGTGCCTCCAGGCAGCAAAGGCAGGTTCCAGCAGTAGGTAGGCGTGACGGGACGAATGAGCACGTAGCTCCACCCTTGAGCAGGCAGGTTCCAGGCTGGGGGAAGAGAGGCCACAATTATGGTTCAAACTTTTACTGGTAGATCTTAGAGTTGATCATTGTTAGTTCAGATTGTGTCACAGTTCTTGGGTATCACATATGTATTAATCATAAATTTATTGTAGGAATAATCAGTCATTTTGAAGTACTTTCAAATAAACAAAATCACAACTGAAGCAGGGTTTTTGCTGAATTAGTGTCATTTTTCCATTATAATAAAATTGAAAGATTGTATTTCCAGGTAGTAAAACAGCAGTGATATACACTGTGAGACACAAACTAATTTTCTTCCTTCTGAACTCTCAATACACTAACTACACTAAGAGTGAGCCTATCAGGATTTTGCACCAAACCCTTATCCTGCAGCTTCTGCAGTGGACACTCCCTGCTACTGCAATTCAATGAAGAGAGCATGAGGTCTTACTGTGTCTCACTCTATGTGATATATGTGATATATATGATATATGTGATATATGTGATGTGATATATGTGATATATGTGATTTCTGGGCTAAAGGGCTACCAAAATATTTCTTAGGTTTGATTAACTGGTTACAGCAGGCCACAGAACTCATGAGGGACCTGTTATCTAAATTTATTGTTATATTGAAAGGAAGGAAGACTACAGAAGAAACAGATGAAAATATTTGAATTGGAAGGTATGGAGACAGGATGCCCACACTTTATGTTGTTAAATGTGAATTACGTTCCAGGGATGTCTATAAGCTCTAGAAATGTTTTCCTTTTATTTGCTAATGTGGCTTTGCGATGTATACACAGCATTACATACTGCACTTCTGTGATTAAGTTGTGTCTCAACCTTTGTCTTCTCTGATGTTTGAAAGGTGGAAGGAAATCCCAACCCTCTGAAAATGTCTTTTTCTTTTTGATTTCCACCCCACATTCTACAGCTATATAATTGTGGTCTGCCATCTTAAAACATAGCAACATAGAAAAAAATATGCTTAACAGTTTGAAGATTGCATGTTTTAGAAGTTATTTACTAAGAAAATATTGATGGAGATCAAAATTAAACTTCCAAATGTAATGATTTTTATTCCCTTGAAATTTAATGTAGAATTTATCATTATGAGAGTAATAGTGTTATCAGGTAGAGATGTGGGAAAGAGATTATAAAAGAATACTTTGCTGATCTTTCTACCATAAGTAACACGGTTAAAAATAGATGCCAGGGGAGCTGCAGGTTCATTCTTACCAGACACCGATTCAGCCTGTACTTTAATTTTGTGCTTTGCAGGCTCCAGGACGCAAGCATTACATTACTACTGTGTATAAATCATCCATTTTATAGTGTTTTGATGCATCAACACAAATATACTGCAATAGGGATAGAGTTTGTAGTTTCTATAATTTAGTGTTCTTTTACTAAAAATAGCAATGGCATACTTATATCTGAGTGATGGTATTAATTAGAAAATCAATATCAATATGATTACTATTATTGTTATTATATTATTCCCATTATTATTCTCTTATATAATATATCCTCATTGCAGTTTCCCACCACAATTCCTCCTCCACCTTCTCTCTAACCCAGATCCAACTCTTTTCTATTTTCCTTCAGAAAAAAACAGGCCTCCAAATGATATAAACTGTATGTGGAATAACAAAATACAGTAACACTAGGCGCAAACACATATATATTGAATCTGGATAAGACAACCCAATATGAGGAAGAGGGTCCTTGGAGTAGATAAAAAGTTAGAGAAACCCCCATGTCCACTGTTAGGAGTGACACAAAACACCAAGCTAACAACTTACTTCAGAGGATATAACACAAATCCAGGCAGGCTCCTTTACTGCTTCTTGAGTCTATGTGAGGCCCTGCGAACACTTCTGAATTGATGCTGTAGTCCGTGTTCTCCTCTGTCTTTGATCCTTCTGCCTCCTACACTTCTACCTCCACATGATTTGTGGAGTTCTATGTGCTCTGAGGAAAGTCACCTTGTGGAGCTCTCCAGTTTGGACTCTTTCATCTCTGCATCTGCTCCCATCAGGGGCCGGAGGCATCCTCTTAATACAAGAGGTTCATAAGATGCCCCAGGGAAGGGGAATGGGGGGATGAGCTGGGGGATATGAGAGGTGAGGGGAATGGGTAGGTATGGGTGGGGTGTGGAGCACCATCAAGAGGCAAAGGGGAAGGGAGATGAGGTGAAGAACTCTTGCAGTAGGGACTTGGAAGGGAGACATTTGGAATGTAAATAAAAGAAAAAAAAACACTAAGTACACATGACAGTGTTTAAAACAGGACCGGAATATATCTTGATTTTATCTAAGTGAAGATTAATTAGAAACTGAAATTTTATATGATTCATTTCCCTAAAGGCACAATATTATGTATGACTTTTGTTACCGTTACTATTGTCAAAAAGGTAATTTTTAGTAGAAGCAATAAATATATACTACAAACAGTATTTCCATATAAGCTGCTTTACTTAAAATTATGCATATTAAATACCTTTTGAACTTGTCTATATTTCTTTAGAAGCACTCTATAGTATCTTTCTATTTTAGAAAAATTACATGAACTATGCAGACCTTCCACTTCGATAATTAACATCATAAAGATTCTTTTGCAGGTGATCTTGGACCTTCAATTTCTGTTCAATTTTTAAAAAGTCATTGCATGCCTCTTTTTCTCACCTCTGACTCATCAACCACACCTGTTTTTTTTTGTGGGGGGGAAATAGCAGTTTTTATCATTTATTCTCAATTTTTAAATGATATATATTTGATCTGAGATGCAGATCTTATTCAAAGAATTATAGAAGACACAAAAGTCTGCATATAGGCCCTGGAATTTGTGTGTATCTCATCTGTGTCTTTGATAGAGAAGACATGATTGTAAAATATATGATTGGTTTCTATTTACTATAATTTTTGTATATGATAGCTCATTTTATGTTTTAGTTATTTTATGCACTTCACATCAGAATATCAGCCCCCTCTCCTCACAGTACCTCTGCAACTATATTTTGATCATATACTTTTCCCTTCCTTAACTCCTTTTGCAGCCTCATATCCTCTCTTCCCACAGAAGTTCATGCTCTTTAACTGGCTAAAAAGAACTCACAAATGAAATCAAAACATTCTTTCATTAATAAATTTACAAAAATACAAGTTATAATAACTTGAAAAGTGTCTTTTTAGTGAAGATAGTATTTTTGGAAGCAAAATATCAAAGAAGTAAGGATCATCATAAATAGAGCTTTAAAGTTTGTCTATTGAAAATAACTTCATAACTGTATCTGTAGAGGACAAAATATTAGTAAAAATAGACTTTAAACATATAGGGAAGCTATGAACCTGCTTGCCATATTTGAAAAATGATGCTGTGCACATGAATACAGATTTCAGGTTTTATAGTACTGGTGTTTTACTTTAGCTTCTATAGGGAATAGAGATGAAGACAGAGAGAGGCCATCCAGAGACTGCCCCACCTAGGGATCCATCTCATCTTCAGTCACCAAACCCAGACACCATTGCTGATGCCAAGAAGAGATTGCTGACAGGAGCCTGGTTAACTGTCCCCTGAGAGGCTCTGCCAAAGCCTGATCAATACAGATGGGGATGCATGCATCCAAACATCCAACTGAGCTCAGGGATCCCAACAGAAGAGTTGGGGCAAGGACTGAAGGAGCTGAAGGGGTTTGCAACTCTATAGGGGCAACAACAATATCAACCAATCAGACCCCACAAAGTTCCAAGGGACTAACCCACCAAACAAAGACTACACATGGGAGGACCATGTCTCCAGCTAGATAAGTAGCCGAAGAATGCCTTATCTGACATCACTGGGAGGGGAACTTCTTGGTCCTGTGGAGGCTCAATGGATCCAGCATAGGAGAATTCTAGGGTGCTGCGGCAGTAGTGGGAGATTGTGGGTGGGTAGGGAAGCACCCTCATAGAGGCAGACAGTGGGAGAGGCAATAGGGAGTTTGTGAGGGGGAAATTGTGAAGGAAGATAACATTTGAAATGTAAAAATAAAATAACCAATAAAAGATATTGAAAAATTAAAGTACTTTGAGGCTAGTATAGGAATTACTAAGTTTATGTTCATTGTTTCCACTTATTTTATTATAATTTATAAGAATTTCACTATCTTTTAATTTATTATAGCAAAGATTTAAAAAAAATAGAATCACTATATTGTTAATAAGTTTTCTAGACAATAAAGCCAGATATATAATTAGGCACGAACAATTGCTAAGTTTTTGCCACACAGTTAATTAACCTTAGTTTACTATTATATAATACCTGAGTTATTTCTGACAACTGACGTACATAATCCTAGTTAAAAAATTTGACTCTTAACCAGGTGAACTTCTTTCAGTTAGAAATAAGCTGAAAATCAGTTCTGCGTTGTCACCGTAGGCATTTACATTGCTTCTGGTTTAATTTAGAAATATTTGTTTAAATGTAGTTGTTAAAGAATTTATTTGGAAAATAATTAGGATTGCCTATTTTCAAGGATTTATCCTGATTGCTTTTAGAAGAGATGTTTCATTTGAGAGGCTCAAGACTTACCTGGTTTTGGAAATAGAGAAGACTGGCAAACTGATTCTTCAGATACATTCCCTAGTACCATTCAATGATGTTCAGGGGGAAAAAAAAGGTTTATGAAGCAGAGTAAGACCAGAAATCAACAAAAGTAAGCCAAATAGCATGTGGAAAAGGATGTCTCTGAGGACATCACTATGGAAACAAGGGAGGCTCAAGTTAGAAATACCAGAGAAAGAGAAAATGCTGGAGGGAAACAGAGCCTGAATCAAATTAAACCAAAATCTTGGGTCTGCAGATGAAGCGGTATTTATAATTCCTTACAATGCATGTTTGTATTTCATATTTCTTTTCTCATGATGGTACTAGACTCTGTAAACACCCATGACCAGAAGGATCAGGCATTCCAACTCAGCAGCTCTACTTCATCATAACAAAACTTATTTCAAGCTACATTAGGCTTCCCTAGCTGGGCTAAAGATGATGCCACCATAATATTTGTTTCTGAAAGAAAAAATAGGAGAAACAGCTTTTGTTCACTATCCAGTGAGCTGAGACTGCTGTATATGAAAATCTTCAGTGAACTTCAGAGTTATAAATTAAATCCTGGTATTCTGAATAATAAATTAATCTCTAGTTTTCCCTTTCCTTATTTTTTATTGGATATTTTCTTTATTTACATTTTAAATGTTATCTCCGTTACCAGTTTCCCTCCCTCCTGGAAGCACCCTATCATATCCTTCCCCCCTCCCCGCCCCCTGCTTCTATGATGGTGTTTCTCCATCCATGCACACTCCTACTTTCCTGCCCTGTGTCCCAACACTGGGCCATCTATCGAGCCTTCAAAGGATCAAGGACCTCTTCTCTCATTGAAACCTGACAAGGTCATCATCTGCTACATATGCAGCTGGAGCCATGTGTACTCCTTGGTTGATGGCTTAGTCCCTTGGAACTCTGAGGTATCTGATTGGCTGATACTGTTACCAAACCCAGACACTATTGTTAATGGCAAGAAGTGCATGCTGAGAGGAGCCTGATATAGCTGTCTTCTGAGAGGCTCTGCCAGAGCCTTACAAATACAGAGGAGGATGCTCACAGCTAACCATTGGACTGAGCACAGGGTCCTCAATAGAGGAGTTAGAGAAAGTACTGAAGGAATTAAAGGGGTTTGCAATCCTTTCCTTTCTGAGGAAAGAAAAACAGCCCAAATAATTTTGAAATCTCAGAAGATATGCCTACACTTTGAGAAGTGTTTGAGAAAAGAGTGGCCATCCAACTATATCACAAAGGGATGTGGATTTTCATTGTTCATTTGTATGTCAGGCCATGCTGAATTTATTTATAAATCTTGCTAGTCACCAAGTTTTTACATTCTACCGACTAAAGAACACACTGTGAGTCTCAATTCTAGGCAGTAGGGTTTGTTGCCACATACAAGATACAGAGGATTAAACACTTCTTAGTTGTGATCTGTGAATTCCCAAATTGATTTTTTTTCTCAGTCATTTATATCAGTTGCTCACATCTTCCTTGTTTTCCACATTATGAGTTAATTATAGCTTCCTACCCATTCTGGTAGGATAGATAAAGATATGTTTACAATTATTCAACTACAGGTTGTTGGTTGGTGTTTTGGAATGCTTGAGTTATTCTGTGAACTTCAAGTTACCAAAAATACCATGTATCAGAGGGACAGCAATTATTTCTGCTCCCTTATTTCTGGGAGAAATGGAGAAATGTTCTGATTTTTAAGCATGTAACAAAGTGCTTGCTTTCAAGCTACCTTGTAATCCCTGTGGACTAGTGCTTGTTCCAATAAGATAATACACACTGTGGTGTGCTTACTTGAGGTCTGAACTTGACATATTTTAAATGAGTTAAGTAATTTGACAAGTAGAGCATTTGTTAGAATGTCCTTTTATTAATTTTTATGATATCTGTGCTAAAAAAACCACAGCACTTTTTAAAATCAATGAATAATAAGTGAGGAGCCAGCTCAAAGAGGGTGATGCCACTCCTGAGTTGATTGCCCTTTATAAGAAAGTAGGCTCAGCAAGCTAAGGGGAATAAGCAGCTCTCATCCATGGCCTCTGTGTCAGACCCTGCCTCCAGGTTTCTGTCCTATTTGAGATTATGACCTGACTTCCATGATGAACACTGATGTGGAAGTGGGAGGCAAATAGACTCTTTCCTCCCTAACTCACTTTTAGTCATGATGCTTCATCATAGTAATCGAAGCCAAAATTAAGCCAGTTGTATTGCTTTGCATGACTTTATTTTTAAGTTTCGTTAAGTTTTTTAGATTATAATTATTCTCAACAATACTCCTTTTTTATCCCCCAACATACACACACACACACACACACACACACACACCTCTGTGTGTGCATGCATATGTGTTCATAATACATAAATATAATCCTCTCACTGTTTAATCCTACTTTTATGTATGCTTTTAGACTGACCATTTGACATTGGATAATCAGCAGATGTGTAGTCTTCTTGGAAGAGGATAATTTCTTCTGCTCTCACTATCCCTTGTAGTTGTGTGTAATTCTCTGGGATTAAGACACAGTGAGATTTCTCCATGCCTTATTTTCATTTGTATTTATGTCATCTTTGTTCAGCTCATGATTGAGCAGATATTCTTGTGAGTCTTCATTTGTGTAGTTCCTCTAAGAGACACAATCTCATAGCAACTCTCTTTTCTTTGTCTCTTAATATCCATTCCTCCTCCCACCCCACCACTCTTCTGAAATAAATTCTGAGCTTCAGATATTGGAGTATTTTTTTTAATTTTTAATATTTTTTATTACGTATTTTCCTCAATTACATTTCCAATGCTATCCCAAAAGTCCCTCATACCCCCCCCACTTCCCTCCCCACCCATTCCCATTCTTTTGGCCCTGGCATTCCCCTGTATTGGGGCATATAAAGTTTGCAAGTCCAATGGGCCTCTCTTTCCAGTGATGGCTGACTAGGCCATCTTTCGGAGTATTGTTGTACATGCATAGTTGGAACAAATCTCCAAAACTCTGGCTTTTTCCTAGTCATCCTTTGTGTAATGACTTTCATCTGTTGCAAAAGTAAATTTCTTTGGTGAAGGATCGTGAGCCATTACCCATAGAAATGAGAGGAAAAGGAGAAAAGAAGTGGTTTCTCATCCCTCAAGTTTGTTGTTCATTTCAATGACTTATTTTAGATGTTATTGATAGTCTCTCTGTTGGATTTGTTTTGTCATTTCATTGGTAAACGTAATGAATTTTAATTAATTTGCCAATTAGACACAAGTTAGAACCATGTGAGAAGAACCTCAATTGAGAAAATGCCTCCATTTGATTTCTTTTTAAATTTTTTTTATTTAGATATTTTCCTCATTTACATTTCCAATGCTATCCCAAAAGTCCCCCATACCCTCCCACCCACTCCCCTACCCACTCACTCCCATTTCTTGACACTGGCGTTCCTCTGTACTGAGGCATATAAAGTTTGCACAACCAATGGGCCTCTCTTTCCACTGATGGCCAACTAGGCCATCTTCTGATACATATGTAGCTAGAGAAACAAGCTCCGGGTGAGGGTGGGGGTACTGGTTAGTTCATGTTAGGCAACTCTGTAGTACATTTTCTTGATTAATCATTGACATGGGAGAGTCCAGAATACTACAAAGGGGGTAGCCATGTACAAGTCATCTTTAATATTATAAGAAAACTGAGCAAGCCATAGAGAACAAACAATAACCAGTGTTCCTCCAAGATTTTGGCTCCAGGTCCTGCCTCTAAGATTCTGTTTTACATTATTTCCTGCCTTTCCTTACTTCAGCAATGAACTGTTTCTGGAATTATAGGATGGAATAAGACATTTTGTCCACATATTTGTTCTAGCAAAGTGATAGAAATCTTACTGAGATAATTTAGGTTGTAGTCTTAACTTTCTGAATGTTCTGGTGGAAGAAAAGGGAAGTTATCCTCTTTTAAGTTTTGTGTTATAACAAGAGTTTGACTATTTTAAAAACTTAAATATACATCTAACAGTAAAATGAGAAATACTCAGGTTTCTATGAGTATATTCCACAAATAAACACTTAGTTATATCTTTCTGAATCAAGCTATGTATCAAGTCTACATTTTGACAATTTATAAAAGTCTTCAGTTTATGATCTCCTCAAATACTTAATTTTTTGTATATCTAGATTTTACTTTTATTAAAGTTATGAACCATGACTTCCAGACATATTATATATTACAGATGAAACTAGATTTTTACTTTATTTCTGATGGTAGTAAAATACTTTAGAAATGTACTATAAAATATTGCATATTAATAGTTTAATAAATTGTTTTTTAATCATTAAAATTGGTTTGTAGACCTTTCAAGTTACAGTTTTATTTTGCTTCTTGTTATGACATAAATGTTCTCTTAACAAATTCTTTAAAAACTACAAATTCCAAGCAAGTTTTTTAGGTGGTTGTCTTTACTGTATCTTCACCAACATCTATGGTTTGTTTCTGGATGCTTGGCATTCTGACAAGGACAAGCTGAAATATCAATACAGTTTTGATTTCAATGTACATGTTACTATAACATGAGATATTTCTACAATATTCTCCTACAAAGTAAACACCTCACCCATGTTTCTGACTAAATTTATGTTTCACTATTATTCCCCAAGTTGGGTAATACAGTCAGCCTTCCATACACTATGATTTTGAATGTACAAATTCAGTCAGTAGTAGATTGAATATACACAAAAGCTTACTCTATCTTAAACACACCTAAATTTCATTATTTGAATAGTGCAACCTAGAAATGACTAAGCCTTCAGGAAGCATATGCATTACATGCACATCAGTTTTCATTGAATGATTGAGGATTCTTGCAATTTCATATATGTTAGCATCTAGAGAACAATTATCATTTGCTGAAAGCAACTTTATTTGGTTGCTACTTCAATCTTTCTTCTCTGCACTCATTACATTGGAAGCTTTTGTTTTGGTGTAATTCTCAATCCTCCCTACATTTTAATTTGTTTTTCCTCTCACCATGTACACTTTCAGTTTTAGTTGTTGAAATCTTCTGTATATAATTTCCATTTATTTTATCTTTATAAGTTATATGTTATTATGATGCCGATCCATTTCTCAGTGTCCTGACAAGAGCTGACAATGTCCTTGTCTGCTAATTGTAAACTCCATTATATTCAATTTCTATTTAAATGAATCCTCATTGTCTTTGATTGTAAGTGGAAGTTTGATTTTTATTGCATGTTTCTCTAAATACTAGGATTTGTGAAGGACATGCTTTAAGATGTCTAAAATATATTTTCTTCTCAAGAGGAGTTACCCACTTTGTTTTGATAGACAGATTAAATTATTACATGCAAATTTCCTTGATATTCTCAAACTTGGCTTCATCACATTTTAGATGTCTTATTCCAGTGTTATCATTATTTTCATGTGTAATATTTACTGAGAAGCATGAAGGTTACTCTGATATCCCTCCAATATTCTGAGTGAGATGCATTCATAAATAAATGTTAAAATTTATGATTACTGAAAGTAGGTTATGAGATCTTCATTTGCAGAGTGTTAAAATGAAATCCCTTTGAAAGGGATGCTGTGATGTCTTCCTGACTGTAGACAAATCAGAGTAGAGAGGTTTTCTGAATTGCCGAACTTGGTTGTTTATGATTAGGTCATATTTTTTTTTTCCAATCATACTCATGCATGGATGCAAACTAAGCATATAGGTGGACATATTTCTTGATTTTGGAAATTATTCTTTCAGAATGGCATCTTACCAAATAAAAACTTATCAAGTATTATTTACCACTCTAGTGGTGGTGAAACCTGAAAAAATGAAGCCAATAAATAAGGCAGACTAAATTTTCATGTAATAGACAACTTTACTCAGAGCATCAAACCATTTAAACTCTTGAGGTTAAGAGGTGTAACATGAATCTAGGGTACAACCACAAGGGCAAGCTTCTCATGGTAGATAGGCAGTATACAACAAAAGCATGTTTTATTTTCCATAGAAGTATATAAACAAACAACAATAACCAGTTGTAATGAATAACATAAACTCACAAGATCTTTCTACTACATCTGAGGAGTATGAAATCTTAATCTAAGAATTATTTCATTGTTTTGAAAAGAATGAGGTCACATAACCCTTGTCTTATTTTCTTAGAGTTTTCTCACAAGCTCTCAGAATTCTTTACAAATGACTCTATTCTTGGATCATATTTCAATATCTCCTCCATTATCTTTTAAGTGCAGGATATCTAGAATGGCTTTGATTTTCGATATTGTACATGAAGCAAATTGTCATTTGATGCATGAGTATCCTTTAAGCAGTTCAGTTATAAACATGATGTAATATAAGGACAGTTGACAGCCTTATATATAATACTCTGTCATCAAGCAGAGAGATTCAGTATATGTATGCACTGACTTGCAGGGATAATCAGCGGGGACCCATGGCAAGGGAGTGAGAGAGTGGGAGGGAAGGAGACATGAAGAATGAGAGCAAGTCAATAGTACTGATCAAGCTCTGAAAAACTTTATTCAGGAGTGGCAATATAAGCATAAGCAAGAGGAAGCTCCATGGAAGGGGGAAAGAGCCCAGGGGCTCTCTGAAGGTCAGGTGGCAATCTTCAGCTCCTGGAACCCATGATCACAGTGTCCTCTTTACCCACAAACATTCTTACTGTTATGACCACGAATGTTCTCTCAGGATTGTTTATGTAAGCTAGAAAATAAAGACAAGGCCATTGCTGAGGCCATGGCTCCTGGCATATGTCTAGTATTATTGATCATAAAAACGAGAGAATAGCTTGGAAAGAGACACATATGATTAGTATTTCTTCTATCAAGTAGAATATAAGTCCATATTTACTTTTTTTTTTTTTTTTTTTTTTTGGTTTTTCGAGACAGGGTTTCTCTGTGTAGCCCTGGCTGTCCTGGAACTCACTTTGTAGACCAGGCTGGCCTCGAACTCATAAATCCTCCTGCCTCTGCCTCCCGAGTGCTGGGATTAAAGGCATGCGCCACCACGCCATATTTACTTTTTAATTAGAACACAAATGTTATGGAATCTTATGCATTTAGGAAGTGATTCAGATTCCCAAGGAAGAAGAAAATTCAATCCCTTATCCAGCTGAATGAATGAGTCAATACAGTTCCACATTACAGTCATTAGCACTGAGTCATTACTAAAAATAACAGGAGCTGGATTCATCCAATCTTCATGTTGAACTAAAGAAGCGCAAGGAACATAAGACAAATACATATGCTTAGTGGTCACCAATACAAATGTCTAAACAATGAACATAACCTCAGAGAGATTCTCAGGGGACATAAAGCTCTAGATGTTTCATCGAATAAGGTCTCCCTTGTTGCTTAGGACATCAACTTGGCCTTAAGTGGGCAGACTTGGTGTGTGAGGATAGATGGTCACTATTCCCTTTACCCTTTAGCTGAAGATTCGCTAACTTTCTGGTGTTTCCCTCTGTTTCCTTTCCCTCCACAATTGTCCTTGACATCCTGGGGCTAGGAAGCTGAAGGAAAAACAGTGATATTTCAGTAGATCTATCTACAATAAACATAGTACCAACTACCACCTCCCACATTTATTCTGGAGAAGAAGAAAAAAAGCCAAATCAGTCAAATCAGTTTACTGATTTATTTCTTCAATAAAAGAAGAGGGGGAGGCTAGAGTGTGCACAAGCTTGAGTCTATTGCTGGGAAACAATCCTAAGACATAAGCAGAATCTGAAAAATGTTTAAGGTATTATGATGTTATTATAAAGATGAATCAAAATAACCAGCACCATATATTGGGCTGAGGATAAAGGACTAATAGATTGATGAATATCTGGACTGTGAATCCCTCCTATAGACTTACATGAACTATCAATAAAATAAATATCTACCTGTGGAGTGAAGGAAGGTTAGAAAATATTTTAATCACCAATTCAGTTCATATTTAAAAAAAAAAAAGAAGAAGAAAAGAAAATCCCATAGTTTACCAATTGGATAATGAGTCCCTACCTTATACAGTGATTTGCAAATAAAATTTGAAAATCTATAGAGGACTATAATGCCATTCTAAACTGATTGTTGATTAGTTAAGGTTAACATAATACAGCAAAGATCATATACATATAATTATTGATATTGTGTCATCTGTTGAATTACTACTTTACCAAGAAGGGTAAGAGGAGCCATTAACATTTCCTGGCCTTTAGGTATAAAAAAGTCCATCCCCCAAATTTATCCTGTTGTGCTATAACACCAGGAACAGGCAATTTATAGGGGAAGTAGATAAAGGCAGGGAAGGATCCACAGAATACCCAAATAGCCCTTTAGTCTAGATTCAGATAAATGAAGTCGTGTTTTGTTTTGTTTTTTTGTTTGTTTTTTTGTTTGTTGTTTGTTTGTTTGTTCTTGGAGATCATATGTAAGGACTATCTAATTTTAAATAGATGGTTTTGTACATTGATTTTGTTAAAATTG
Organism: Mus caroli; assembly: GCF_978045245.1. Lineage (NCBI taxonomy): Eukaryota > Metazoa > Chordata > Mammalia > Rodentia > Muridae > Mus > Mus caroli. The sequence continues at coordinate 80,960,695 of NW_028227257.1, read as the reverse complement.
ACTGTAAATACCAAGAATGGATCATGAGGTCAGAAGAAATTGGTAAATAAATTCTCTTCTGCTGTTCCCTAGCGTGACTAGGTTGTAAACTTAACATTTTCATAGTCTCTCTTAAATACTTATCCAAAAGTGTACAGAATTTAAGGCTACATTTATTCTCAAATTCCTCACCCCATGCTTCAGACTCATTTTCAAACAATGGAGAATACATATTTAAAGGAAACTCCAGTACAAAAGCCCAGTGTGTAATCACCTGTAGAGTTTTTGGTGCAGTTTTACTTATGATTTTGCCTGCATGGAAAAAGTACTTTGCTTTTTCCTCATTAACAATTTTAATATTTGATCATCCACTTTGTATCCATTTGAGGAACTGGCCATCTCTTTCTCCTAAGTAATATCCCCTTTATATTTCTTAAGCATTTAAAACAGTCTTAATAATACCTAAATGACCCAAAATTGAATGGAGTTTTCTTCCCCTTGTTTGTATGCCTTTCCAAGAGTATTTCAGACTCCCCCATATTTCTTCATCTAAAGTTCCTTCTTAATTAAATCAGGTATTATAATAATAAACAACTTGCAAATATTTTAATACTTGTGATTTTTGATACCTGTACTCTTCATTCCATTAAAAAAATTATGCACAAACTTGACATAGGCAAACTATTCACTTGTTTATTGTACATTACTCTCACTCATTTTCTTCTGGTCGAAGTCTCTACTCTCTTCTATCATAGCCAACTGCAGGTTATTGTTTCAGGTGCCACTTGTTGACCACTCTAGAGGTGTTGGAATCTGAGAGAATGTAGCCAATAAATGAGACAGAATAGACTAAAGTCTCATGCAATAGCTTAGTTTATTTAGAGTATTAGAAAATATTTACTCTTATGGTTAATAGGAGGCACATGAGTAAAGCTTACAATAAAAAGAGCAAGCCTCACAGGGCAGCCCAGAGGCACCTGGTGGGCAAGCTGCATACGGGGGTCAAGCCTATGAAGCAACAGAATACTTTTCCATAGGAGCATATTAACAAATAACAATAGCCAGTTGTAAAGAATAATCTAAAATACACTCACTTTTATCTGCTGCACCTGGGAGGTGCACAAAAGAATCCAAGAACAGTGAAGAACTGCAAGTCCCAAGTTTCTTGTCTTTTGTTCTTTGAGTTTACTCACAAGCACTCAGTTTCTCTCTACTCTGGCATTGTTTTGCCTGTGGACTAAACATGGGGACTCATGTATGAAAATACTCTTGCCACCAAGCTATATTCCTAGCCCATCCCGTACCTTGACTAAAAAAATCTGTTATTTTCCCCCTTTACCATGTAATTTGTTTTTAAGAGTGCTGGCCATAACTTTTATGGTTGTCAACACCAGCCAAAATCTTTCTTACTCTTTATAAATCAAAATATTCCTGAGGGTGTGATTTATTATAACCCATATCATGATCTCTCTTACATTTTCAGGGCTGTGCATGCAGTCTCCAAGCAGTAATGATACCTACAGTATATGATGTCTACTGTGCTTGGTGGAGCATTGCCTACTCATGTGAGTAGAGAGCGTTTTTATGTAGGCCTAACCAGAGTCATATTTCTGCCTTAACGTTGATGGTGTTCCTCACAATAGCTATTTTAATGAGTTTTGTATTTTCTTTTTTTCAGGTAAATAACTACATTTCTGCTATTTCGTTGTAGCAGGAAACAAAAATCCTGCACCGCCTGCTTACTGTGTAAGTGTTCTGGTGAAATATAATTATTCTCTGAAGTCCATTTGAATTTTCCTTCAAGGCCTTAACATGTTGTGATATTTTAAAAATAAATGCTTTTTGCTCAAAGAAAAAAAGGAATATGAAAAACCGAATTTTTATTTAGTAGAAATGTTTCCTTGTTTTCTTTTTTCTTTTTTGGTGAGTATGTTGTGATAATCTAAAATTTGATACTGAAATATAATTTGTGGTCTCTAATTTTATGAGATGTTCGGATATTAAATATAAATATTTGAAAATTGAAATATTCACTTACCTATTTTTTACACTTTATAAATAAATGTAGTTTATTTGAATTATTTCTACCCATCTCTATCCAGCAACTCTTCCCTTATTCCCTGACACCCTTCTGGAATTCATCATCTCTACTCCTATGACTAATTATGTTACAACTACATAATATAAATATAAACATAAACACAAACATAAATATAAATAAAAATGCAAATGTAAATATAAATATAATATAAATATGCAATACATAACCATGTGTGTGAATGTGTTTGTGAAACCATATATATTGTAAGAATATAATACATACATGTTTATTCATGCACATGAGATATAAGTGTTTGTGTGTAAACCTGCTGAGCACACTTTTTTTCCCAATTCTTGTTTATAATTAGTTCTGACCAGTTTGAATTAGGAAACTTATCAGATAGCCTGTCTCTTGACAAAACTTTGTCCCCTTCCTTCAAAAGGTATGTATTTCCTGTAAATCTGCATCTAGGAGTATTTTTTGAAATTTACTCACGAAACTGACATGACAACTGGTATAGTCATTGTGTAGGTCTTGTTCAAACAACCACATTGTTGAGATTTCATGTGCGCAGCTTCTGTCTTATAGAAGACAATATCTTTCTAGACATCTGATTCTTACAATTTTCTTTCCCAGTACTCCAAAAAAATTTCAGAGTCTGAGGTAAACAACCTATGGATACATTTTGCTTCATAAGTAAACTACCTGGGGGCAGCACTCTGCTCTCTTTTGATCTGAGTACAGTTTCACTCTCCTATTTTTTCCAAATTTTGTGAGCTATTACTCATGCTGTACATTTTTGCTTTGGTGATTGATTCAGTTGTCTTCCAGACATTTAGACTCTTAAAAGTAATAAATAACCTCAGTAAAACTTCACTTGTTTACCAAGTAAATTTATGGTGATATTCTTACTTTGGTCTTTCAATATTCCACATGATATGAACAGAAATTTGTTCTTTTCTTCCCAGGAACATTATTATATATTGTTCTCAAAATTATGTATTTTTTTCTTGTCTCTATTTCTTGTACCTTTCTTATGTTATTTAATATTAACATTCATCTAAAATATTCTCAGTTGTAAATTGCTAGAAATGTATAATATATATGGTTAGGGCATGGTAGCTCTCTAGAAGAATATGGGGCAGAACATATATTTGGATGAGAGCTATGTTCCTATAATCTTACTGTTCCTGCTTTATTAAGCACTGGTTCCTGTTCTCTTTAACTGTCTGTGCTTTGGTAAGCACTGTAGTTTTACTGTATAACTTTCTGGGCTTTATTAACTGATAGAAACTTTTTTTTTAAAGGAGAAAAGGGTTTTATTGTCATCTAAATGACGATAGAATTTTAAATAGCACCTACACGTTTTAAAATTATATTCTGACCAAATATTACATTAAGGTGTTTCCCCACAATCATTTAGTCCCATTAAATACAAAATGTTGTCTATTTATAAGGAGAACATTTCTCATTTATAAAATATGCACTAAGATGTGCAAAAATCTACTCAAAATTCATAGACCCAGGATAAACAAAAATATTAATCTCAAATGCCCAAGTAAGAACTGTTTCAGAACTTTTAAAACTTAAATTCCCGGGATGTGGATCAGCCAAGAAATAAGAAGAGCTTAGAAACAATTAAGTTTCCATCAGTTGCAAAAATAACTGAAGGAAACTTAATTGTTTCTTGCTCTTTTGTCCTTTAATGAGTGTTGGAAATGTAACCCTTTGTACTTAAATATACACTGGTCTCTTACTTTGTAACTCTCTTATTTATTCTTTAGTATGCACTGGATTCTTATTTTTGTGCTTAAATAAACACTGATTATTTACTCTGGATTTTTTTTTATTATTATTTGTGTTTTAACTAAGTGCTGCTTTCTCTAGTCTCTGGCTCATAGATCTCTTGCTGGCCTAATGAGAGGTCTGGAATTCATTAATTCTTTGTGATCAAGAGAGAAAAAGAAAGGGAAGAAATAAGGCACTTACACACACACACACCACATGAAACAAAAACGGTTACATCATCTTTATTGCTTTCAGCCTTCTATAGGTTTTAGACAAAAAGTTCTCTATAAAAGAAAGAATTACATCATAGATAAAATGTTTATAAAAGGGGGAGTAAGAAAAGGACATCAAGAAAAAAGTCAAAGCAGCATTTTCTGTAAACTCCTTATAAATGCAAAGCAAGTATTTTAAATGGCCTTTCTTTTGAATAGTGCACAAGGGTCACTATATCCATAGACCTGAATATTTATCCTTGAACAAAAATTTGTCCCAAGCCTATATATCTCTTTTGTAGCAAAATTTTGAAGGCTCATTTTATTTCCTATTATGCAGCCTCTTTTACTATTTATAAGGTATATGCCCAGGAGTGGTATAGTTGGGTCCTCTGTTTTCTAAGCAACCACCAGACTGATTTCCTGAGTGGTTGTGCCAGCTTGTAATCCCACCAACGATGGAGGACAGTTCTCTTTCTCCACCTCTTCATGAGAATCTGCTGTCACCTGACTTTGATCTTAGCCATTCTGACTTGTGTAGGTTGGAATTTCAGGGTCATTTTGATTTACATTTCCCTGATGACTAAGGATGTTGAACAATTCTTTAGGTGTTTCTTGGCTATTTGATATTCCTCAGTTGAGAATTCTTTGTTTAGTTATGTACCCAATTTTATAAGGGTTATTTGGTTCTCTTGAGTCTAACTTCTTGAATTCCTTGTATATATTTGATATTACCCCTCTATTTGATGTAGAACTGGTAAATATCTTTTCCCAATCTCTTGGTTGCAGTTTTGTCCAATTGATAGTAAACTTTGCCTTACAGATGCTTTTCAATTTTATGAGGTCCCATTTGTTGAATGTGGTTCTTAGAGCATAAGCCATTAGTGATCTGTTCAAGAAAATTTCGCCTGTGCCCATATGTTCAAGGCTCTTCCCCACTTTCTCCTCTATTAGTTTCAGTGTATCTGGGTTTATGTGTAGGTCCGTGATCCACTTGGTCTTGAGCTTTGTATGAGAAGATAAGAATGGAACAATTTGCATTCTTCTACATGTTGTCTGTCAGTTAAACCAGCACCATTTGTTGAAAATGCTGTCTTTTTTCACTGGATAGTTTCAGCTCCTTTGTCAAAGATCAAGGGACAATATATGTGTGGGTTCATTTCTGGGTGTTCAGTTATATTCCATTGATCTACTTGCCTGTCTCTGTACCAATACCATACAGTTTTTGTCATGATTGCTCTGTAATACATCATGAAATCAGGGATGGTGATTGGCCCAGAATTTCTTGTATTTCTGAGAATAGATTTTGCTATCCTGGAGTTTGGTTATTCCAAATGAATTTGCAAATTTCTCTCTCTAACTCCATGAAGAATTGAGTTGGAATTTTGATGGAGATTGCACTGAATCTGTAAATTGCTTTTAGCAAGATGGTCATTTTTACTATATTGATCCTTCCAATCCATGAGCATGGAAGATCTTTCCATCTTCTGAGATCTTTTTTTTTTTCTTTCTTCAGAAACTTGAAAGTCTTATCTTACAGATCTTTCACTTGTTTGATTAGAGTCACACCAATTATTGACTTTTATCGTCTACTTCTATATTTTGGATCTTGAGATGATTTATTTGGATATCATGGAGACCACAATAATTTTATTCACATTATGGCTCAAGGTGTATTGCTGGTCTATCACTTGTACTTTATACCCTAGTTTCAGAGACTTTATGACATATACAGTGATGTTTCCTTCCTCAGCAGCAATTAAGTTAATCTGGTTTATCTGCTAAGAGTAGGTGTAAGTACTTTTGGGTGGGTTTGACTTGTGTTGGTAACCACAGTTGCTGTAAGAAGCCAGAGTATGTGCAGGAGCTTTTTCATATTGAGAAATCTTCATTTCATGGCTCTCCTTCCTATCTTTCAAGTCTTACCTGCTTTCTTCTCACTCTTCCATGAAGGTCAATGCAGTGTGTATTTTGGAATGATGATCTATACCCACAATTGAGTACCTGGTTACTTATATATGACATCTTGACCCATTACAAGTGTCTTCATTAATTACTATCCAGTGTGAATGAAGCTTCTCTGACCTACTTCGAGATCCACACCAATCTATACATCTATATATAAATATTTAAGGATGGTTTGTTAAGATAAACATTTATTGAACAGTAGGTTCTTCCATTAGGCCTATGACCACTTACTCAGAAATTTTTGACCATATTTAAAGTTTCAGGCATTAGAACTATCCTATGTATAAGACCCAATGTCAGCCATGCCACTATTGGTTACATCTAGAACTGTCACTGCACTGGTGGTACATCTTGTTTTTGAGGCCAGTACTGCAGCATGAAAGTCCTAGACCTTGGGGAGATCATAGAGGTATTTTGTTCCCCAGCAACTAGGTAAACTATCCGTCAGAAAAAGAGTTTGCTGCTCAGTTGAGATTGATATCTCTTTATCTTCCATACAAAATAACAACTACAGCAACCATGTCTCACCTTCTACTCTACTTATGGTGAGCAATCAGGAACAATGTCTATTGTCTGTGTTATTCTGGGTTTCTTTGGGGGCCTTAAGGACTAATAATTCAAAGGGAAGTATCTTTTGCTGACATTGAGATTCTTCGTTTACTAATTTTTTCTTCCTAAAATAACATTGTTTATGTGAGAACACTTTTATTCAAATTTACTTTGTATAGATTTTACTTTTGACAAGTATATAAACTGGTGGGTTTCCATAATGCTTGCTCATATACCATTAGTTTTGGTTAAGTCAACTCTTTACCTTTGTTTTCTCCAGTATCACTTGCCTCACTTAAGCTTTAAATGACAAAAAACTAGTATTACCTGAAATGGAGTGGAAGTGAAAAAACTATACTAACAATGTAGATTACTGCATATTTTCTCTTATACTCAGATGGTAGGTTTTAAACTGTCAATGTATAATTAACTGGGAATAAATTTGGATGGAAGCAAGGCTGCTGGAAATGAGTCTATAAATTGAGCATGAAGGGCACTTAAAACAAGTTAAATAGGAAGGTTAATAGAATGCATAATATATGAAAAGTAAAGGGGTAGCTACAGGAAGTGAGAGAAATGATGACAATTATATCTAGATGGTATGTGCAAGCTATGTGCAGTTGTTTCTTTAATAATATATTAACATAGCAAAATTTAAAAAATTCTACTTTCTCAAATTTGAGCATTTATCTTAGGTGGATAAAAACAGTGTTTAGGATATTTAAGTTGTCATAAGTAACATATCCCAGGCACTCATAATTATTGTGTCCATACAGATAAAGAAATTAAATACAATCTTACCTATAAATGTTCCACAGATCTTTGCAGTTTTCTACATCTTTCTATTTTTTCATATTGCTTACTTATAATCTCTTCTGTTACTCTATGTTCTACTGGAGTGTTTTCAGATTTAAGTATTATCTTAAATACAAACACATTATCTCTAGCTTTAAAAACATGACCTCAAAGCAAAAATTTTAATAATATTCTTTCAAAATGAAAAATATTTCCCACTTTAATGTAAATTCAATATCAAATTTTTTTTCTGTTCTAATCTGAATTTCAAATGTGATTAATGATTTAAGCCTTAAGAGAAAATTTCAGAAGAAATTGTTTAATATGTGAGCATGTTTACTATTTTAGATGAAATCAGTTCTTAGCATGTGCAAAAACTTCGTGACGTGGTGGAAAGCAGTTTTACAGTGCCGCTTTATATCTGTTACTATAAGGAAGAGAAGCTATGGGAGAATGGTTTTGGAGACAAACCACTTTATTAAGAGATTTTACCTTTCGATATAAAAACAGAGGATTGTGAGTATCTTTATGATTCTTGCTGTCGATTTATGTATTCTTTTAAAGTTTATATATCATTTAGGGCAAACTGATCCAGGTACAAGGTTGGAAGATGCAAACTTGTGATTAGAAAGGCTGTGGGTTAGTCATGAAACTCTGGAATTGTTTGACCTCAAATTTACCTAGCACTCATTTGTAGTGACCATATTACACTCTTTCTTATGAATCTTCATTTCTCACTCTCTCCATTCCCTACCAACTACACACTCACTCTCTCACTACCTCCTTCCCTTAGTGTCTTTCTTTTTTCTTTTCCCTCATTTCAGTAGTCAATTCTTTATTTTCTTCTTCTTTTTTTCTTTTTCCAGTACTGAGAGTTAGATCAGACCCTGCTACATGCTAGATAAGTGTTCTAACATTGACCTATATCCCTACACCTTATTTTGTGGCTGTGGTTATTGTAAACCTTCATTGTGTAGGATATAAAACACAGGCACTTGTACTTATCAGGTAAACATTCTACCACAGACCTACAGTCAATCCAAGAGATTTCCATTCCTTAATGATTAAGAATAATGACAGAAAATAAGAAATTCTATATATCTTTCAAGCCTATGCTCTTCTAGGGAGATGTTAACATATTGTGATTTTGAGGCTAAATGCAGCTTTATTTAGTTAAAAATTAGAGACTTTTCTGGAAATCGTTCTGTCTTGCAAATAACTTACCTCATGAGTTATATAACTCTCATTTAAAAAGGATAACGACTTTACTTTGAATCAGCTTTTATTGTCTCCCATATAATTTAGGAAAGTGTAACAATCTCAATTACAAAAAAGGTTAAAAAAAAAGCAGCTGCATTTTATGTTCTTTTTTCAAAACTAAACAACTGTTTCCTCAAAAGGAAAATATGCTTCAGTGCCTGAGTCAGTAGAGAGGCAGCTCTCTGAAATTGTGACCTTAGCCTCCATTGGACAATCACCTTGCTCTACATGTGCCTAAATGAAAGTCAGATTGGTTGCTACTCTTTAAATTCTCTCTCTCTCTCTCTCTCTCTCTCTCTCTCTCTCTCTCTCTCTCTCTCTCTCTCTCTCTCTGTATGTGTACACATTAATTATTGGAGTGCATGCATTTCCAAAAACACCTGAACCATTTTGTTTCAATTAAATGTACCATAGTTAAGTGATACATTTTCCCCCAATAGTCAAATACACTTTATCAATGTTCTGTAATTTCTTTATTTAAAAAAAATTACATTTATAACAGTCCAGTCATTAATCCATTCCCAGTCCACCCTCTCACGATTCCTCATTCCATTCCTTCTCCACCTGTCTCCAAAAGGATGTCCCCAGCCCCTCCCCCTAACCATTACCAGGTGTGTCTACTCCCTAGGGCCTCAAGTCTCTCCAGGGTTAGGCACTTCTTCTCCATCTGAGGTCAGACCAGGCATTCCTCTACTGTATGCCAGGAGCCCCAAACAAGCTAGTGTATACTGTCAGGTTGGCGGCTCAGTGTCTGAGAGATCTCAGATGTCCATGTTTGTTGAGACTGCTATTCTTCTGGGGTAGCTCTCCTCCTCAACTTCTAGCCTTTCCCTAATTCAACCAGGGTGGTCCCTGACTTCAGACCATTGGTTGGGTGTAAGTATCTGCCTCTGTCTCAATCAGCTGCTTATTGGGACTCTCAAAAAATAGCCATTCTAGGCTCCTGTATGTAAGCATACCACAGCATCAATAATAGTGTCAGGCCTTGGAGCCTTCCTTTGAGATGAATCCCTAGTATGTCTGATCACTGAAACTCCTTTCCCTCAGTCTCTTTTCCATTTTTGTCCTTGCAGTTCTTGGGTCAGAGTTTTTGACTGTGGGATGGCAACCCCATCTTCCCCAACTTGATGCTCTGTCTTTCTACTGGAGGTGGACTATAAAAGTTTCCTCTCCCCACTATAGGGCATTTCATCATCCCTCACCCTTTGAGTCCTGAGAGTCTCTCATCTTGAAGGTACATTTTGGAGGGTTCCCCTACTTTCCACCCTACCACCAAGGTTGCATATTTCTATTCACTCTGCTGGCCCTCAGGGCTTCTCTTCTCTTCCCCTCCCCAATACCTGATCATGTTCGCCTTTTACCTTCGCCTTCCTCTCCCACCCAGGTCCTTTGCTCCCTCTGCCTCCAAAGTAGGATTGAAGCATCCTCACTTGGACCTTTCAACTTTTTAACCTTCTTGAGTCCTGTGGATGATATCCTGGGTATTCTTTATTTTTTGGATATCACCCACATAATAGTGACTACACCATGCATTTCATTTTTGTTTTGAGTTGCTGCACAAAGTATGGTATTTCTTAGTTCCATCCATTTGCCTTCAAAACACATGATGTCCTCATTCTTAATAGCCGAATAGTATTCCATTGTGTAAATGAACCACATTTTCTGTATCCATTCTTCTGTCATGGTACATCTGTGTCATTTCTAGCTTCTGGATATTACAAATAAGACTGGTATGAAAATAGAGGAACATATGCTCCTGTGGGATATGCCCACGAGTGGTATAGCTGGGTCTTCAGGTAGATCTATTTCCAATTTTCAAGGAACCTTCAGATTGATTTTCAGCGTGGTTATACCAGTTTGCAGACCTACAAATAATAGAGGAATGTTCTCTTTCTCCACATCCTGTTGATAGGCTGTCACATGTGCTTTTTATCTTAGCCATAGAATTTTCTTGGTATATTCATTTCTGTATAGATATTTGGTTAACCCCAATGTGTCTATAGCTATTATTTCTAATTCCATGTTATTCATTATTAAATTGTGTTATATTTTAAAAGACTTTTTTATATTGAGAAACTTTAAAAATTGCTTTCATTTGAGGTCTACATATACATATGTGGAACATAGTATAAAAACAAAAAGTATTTAGTTATAGTTATTTATAAATAACCTAAATATTTGTAATCAAAGTATTTGCACAACAATTTAACCAATATAATTTTTCTAAAATAAAATCTAATTAAAATTCTAATATAAATAAGGCTCTGACAGAAACAATCTAATATAAAACTGTTCTGTCCAACACTTTATTCCCTTAAAAGTACACAACTTACAAATAAATAGCATTAAAAATGATCAACTGTTAAAAACTCATATCAAGTTTTGATGTGAATTTCAAAATAGAAAAAAACTTAGTAATCAGGATAAAAATAAGAATTTTGAAATATGAGGCATCCTTAAACACTATAAATACTTAACATGATGAACTCACTCATGAAAAAAGATGTAAAACGTCCTGAGAGCATGCACTACCCTGTTATCTTAATAAACATACATGGATGCTTGTCTTAAGAATAACTGGAGACTATTTTTTTCCAAATGTTGGAAATTATTTGGGGGTAGATATAGGTTTTATTTTGTTGGAATTTGTGCATACTGTGTTATATTTTATATTATAGAAAATATAACATTTAAATTAATTATATTTTAATTGTACAGTTTTTGAGAATTTCATAAAATATATTTTGTTATATTATTTTTGTTTCCTGAACTGCTCTCAAATCAGTTAGTCAACCAACAATATATATATATATATATATATATATATATATATATATAGATAGATATATTATATATATATATACATACACACACACTATTTCTATCAAACTGTATCAGACTCCTTGTATTTTCTACTGTGTACTCTGTATTTATTCCAAACTTTGATAACAATTTTCTTTTAATGCCATTTTTCATTCCAGTCAGTAGCTTGTGTGTCTATTCCATACTAGTTAATGATGCTGTGCATTTGCTGACTAGATATTTGAGTCCATATCAGATCCATAGCTGACAATGGTATAATTCACATTTAGAGTTGACCATTTATTACTTGCAGTGAGGACTACTTTGGCACTTGGCTCTTCATTGTAGATTACCCTTCAGATACATATGTTGAGCAGTGACACATGGCTGTGTATGGAGATAATTTAAATGCCAATAGCCAATTACATAGGAAGGAAGGAAGGAAGGAAGGAAGGAAGGAAGGAAGGAAGGAAGGAAGGAAGGAAGGAAGGAAGGAAGGAAGGAAGGAGAATAAGGGAGGGAGAGATAAAGGGAGGGAGAGAGAAAGGAAGTATGCAAAGAGGGGAAATAATGCATTGGAATTTTATACACTTTATTTATTTCCCAATTACATGTAATCCATATAAAGAATTTTGCATTCTCTCATTTCTCTTCCACTTTAGCCTAATATCTTTCTTTTCAACAAGTTTAGCTCTTACATTCACATCTTTTATCTTTTCTTTTTCTTTTTCTTTTGTTTTTGTGTGTTCTATTGGATTTAATTATAGTTACTTTCAGGAGCCTGAATTTTTATGATTTATCTGTTTAAGATTAACTTAAGTTGCCCACATTGCTGAGGAATATAAGTCTCTCTCCTGCAGCTACTATTAACCATCTAGATTATGATATATATTTGCTTCTCCTATCCAAGATGTATTGTTATCAGTTCGTATTTGGCATGTAATAACAGGTGTTTATGAGCATAATATCCATGTCATGTTCAGAGGAACACATGCCTACATGCTCTTCCTATCCTCAAGGTCTTGCATTATTTCCTTATCTCTTTCCTTATCCAGTAATGAGCTCTGTACTTATGACCAGCAGATTCGCTGATGAAGGGGAAAAATTAGTATGTATACAAATCTACATTCTCTAGTACCAGGTATATTTTATATTGTCCTGATAAGAGCAAAGCTAACATTTTATTTTATTAGTTACCTACATGAAGAGTATCATGATACTTTTGTTGAGTTAAACACATGGCTGGTCGGTAGTCCCTGCTAAATATGTAACAGAGGAATGCCTTGTCTGGACTCAGTGACAGGGGATGTGCTTGGTCCTGTGGAAGCTTTTTGTCCAAGAGAAAGGGGATGCTAGAGGGGCAATGTGGGAGTGTGTGGGTAGGTGGAGGAGCACTCTCATAGAGTCAAAGGGGAGGTGGATATGATGGGGAGCTCCTGGAGTGGGGACCAGGAAGGAGACAACATTTGAAATATAAATAAATAAAATAATTAAGAAGGAAACTACAAAAATAAAAATTTAAATATCATTTTTTCTCATACTTTTTCACATTTATTCTAGTGGAGTTTTGTAATTAGTTTCATCAACCAATTTTATGAACACAGATTTTCATTTATTTGATGAACCATTATTTCTGTGTATGTCTATTATGAATTTTCTGAGTAAAATTATCATTGTACTACCTGGACAAAATTTACTATACAACACTCTTTATTGGAGGTCCAGTGAGTACATCAGTGCAGTGCTCCCACACCTAAAGGTTAGAGAATACTGCAGAAGAGTAGTTGGAATAACTTTAATAACCAGAGGAATAGACAGTTTGCTATAATTTTGAGCCTGCAAGTAAGGTCAAAAGCTACATACATAAAGCCTCACCAACATGGGTGATCAAACACTGTGGCCCTCTTCAGGTAACAGCACATAAGTTGGATGTCAAATACCAAATGATCATCCCTAAAAACATGTGTGTGTGTGTGTGTGTGTGTGTGTGTGTGTATACCTATACATACATGCATTCATGAATTCAAAGGAGATCAGGGAGTGTTACATGTGAGAGTAGGTAGGGAAGGAAGGGAAGGTAGAAAAAAATGTAATTATAATTTAACTTCTAAAAGTTAAAAAAAAAAAAACAAATAGAAGTCCCAATCTCTTTACATATACAAAACTAACCAAAACAAAACAAAACAAAACGTACTGTGTATTTTAGAAAAAATAAATTGAAGTCTCTAGTAAGGATCCTCCAATCTTCGAAAATAAAGGACAAGAGAAAACACAAGATAAATGGATCCCTCTTCTAGTTCAGAACCATGAGACTGAGTTTAGAATTTTTAACACTGGCATTTTTTAATTGAATCTTCTAAGGAACAGTCTGTGGGACTCTATTCTTATCTACAATAGTGTTGTTACCCAAGCTCCTGTGTTATTTATTCCATTATCTCTTCTGTGTTTGTATAACTTATTTATTTTTTCTCTATAAGACCACAAGTATAAAAGACTACTAATTCTATTAAGACTTATTGGTGCATGCAAATGCATACATTTATATTCACATATAAAACATTTCTCTGTTTTAAAGGCTTGTTGCTCCAGCAAAAGGGGGTGCTAGAGGGGTGAGGCAGGAGTGAGGAGTTGGGGGAGCTCACCCTCTTAGAGGCAAAGAGTAGGGGAAATTGAATTGGATTTGCACAGGGGAAACTGGGAAAGGGAACAACATTTGAAAGGTAAATAAAATAGTCAATTAAAAAGAATGCAGCCAAATACTATTTCACTGCAGGGAACATTACATTTTCTATGCATTATAGATTGGATTATCACTGTAGATTAAATGATTGTAATATTCAATTCCATTTATGTCATTGTTGTTGAGACCACAATAGTTTACTTTTACCAATAAATTCTCAGCTGTCAATTAATGTTTTCAGATTATGATATATATTTGCTTCAGACAAGTCATACTGGTTTTTATCTCATCATGATTGTGAACTTTTCTAATTAGACCATGTGACAGCATTTCAACTTTCTTTTTAAAGACATTGCTTGATGGGGAACCACTATGCAACTCCAACCTGACAGATGACACTAGGTCAGATGACTGGAACCAAAACAGTGACAGAATGATGAGGAAAGGCCAAACCTGTTAAAACAATTGCCTGTATTTCCACAGCTCATTAAACACAGTAAAATGAAAGCCATGCATTGACAAAGAGTGTGCAAAAAGAAGACACAATGTGACACTTCCCATTATCATGTAGGGTTAGGTATGCAAATAACAATTACTCCTCTCATGAATTATACTGCCCTTGTTGCTATTTGATAATAAATTGAAGAATATTGTAGATTGTAGAGTCTAAGCAAGGAAAATATGTGTGATTCTAGGAAAATGAGCTGAAATACCATCAAAGCTTTATATTCATAGCTATTAACAATATTCAGTGGGTATTTAATTCAAAAACTAAATATTCAACAAGAACTATGTGTCAGTTCTGATCACTGGTTTTATTTTTGAGATTTTTATCAAAATTGTCTTGATCATGTAAATTCAGGATGTCTTCACACTGTAGTCGTGTTTTTGTTAGAAACTCAACACCATCTCAAGCATGAATAAAAGTTGTGAGAAGTAGCTTTTAAGTGTTGAAATGACCCAAAAATCCCCCTTTTATATATGAGAGTAAAGTTCTTGAAAATGGAATCTCAAAATTCTGTCCAACTTCAACAATCTGACTAGACAATGCGCTCAACCCTCAGGCTGGCTACTGTCAGTTTACTGAGGAATCTCTAGCCCCTGAAAACTTGAGATAGTTTTGTCTGTTATAAATTACAAACCTTGTTTGTTTGTTTGTTTGTTTGTTTTAAGAGTAATTCAGGATCCAGGTGCTACAAGATCATATATATATATATATATATATATATATATATATATATATATACTTGTATATAGAATAGGCAGGTAAGATAGAGGAAGAAGGAAAAGAATACTGCAGACAAAATACCCAGAGATCTAACAATCTCTCATTACCCCACTGATCTTCTGGATTTTATTTGCTTGTGATTAACTCCTAAGTTCTTATTTGTACCATTGAATAACAGCATCTTTTTGTTCTCATATCTGTAAAACGAGTAAAAGTATTTAGTTTTCTTAGAAATGGCTTTGCAAATGCTAGGTACTGCTGCTTCCTCTCTAGCACCCAGAGGCATCTTTGAGCTCCTGAGAGCATTATCTTATCTCCATCATCTCTTGTCTTTTGAATAATGTTCTTACATATAACAACTCTTCAGTTAATGGTCAGTGCAATTTTCTTTAATCCTTTCTGTTTCATCAGAGATAAGTAATTTCATAATTATTTGGATAGCTTGTGTTGACATGACCATGATTATTATTCAGTGAGACTCAGATGTATGCTATAATTTTACGTACACCCCATTGCCAATTTTTAAGTAAGTAGATAGGGAGCCTAGGCTCCTGTTGCTAGTTTACTGTTATATGCATTTGGTCCCTTATATAGGCAAAGATGCTAGACTTGTACTAGCAACTCAATCCATATCTTATATCAGAAGACTGCCTTCTTTGTGCAAATGCACAGGACACACATAGGCAACTTCACACATTTACACAACCTGCTTGAAGATCACATGTCTTCCTGACATCCCTCCTGCCTTTTCCAGGTGGTAGGTGGTGCAGTCTCCCATCACTAACTCTATTACATATTTTCTTCTTATTCTTCTTTTTACCAAGCAGTGTTTTTAAATTTTTCAAAAGCTTTTATTCACTATTGTTTTATTATTATTTTGTTACACTTTCTTATATGGTTCCCAAGACTTTGTGTTTACAAAACAAAGGCTCATAGAAATTTATATTGAATGACATTATAACTTGACCTTATTGTTAATCATCATAACCACTTCTACTAATGTGCTTAGTAATGCTATTTTGTACATTTCTTCAGAAATAAAATATCAAAGTTATGGTGTGTACATGATATATGGATAAGTTATAGTCCTGTAAGTGATACTTAAAAGTCACCCAATATCTACATATATTCTTTGTTTGTTTTCCTATTTGTTTGTTTCAATTCTAGGTGTCTAACTCTGATACTCTCTTTAAGTGGCAAGCACTTTATTACAAATCCAAGCTTCAGATCTCAAATAGCCTATTTCTTAGCTCTTTTTTATTCTTTGGGGTTCCATACCACAAATAACTATGAATCTCAAGGGACTTTTTCTTTTGTATTTGAATACTTTGTTCAGTAATGTAGCAACTGGATACTGTGTAGAAATCATGAGGTACGAATCAAGCCACAGTTTGTTTGACAGAAATTCTTCTTCTTCTTTGCTCTCTGACTTATAAAAAGTTGTCCAGTCTCTTAGGTATAATTTTCTTGTCTGTAAAACATGACTGTTGTAAACTAAATCATGCCTTTGGCACTTTCTAGAAACATCCCAATTTTCTAATTCCTGCTTTTGACTATTTTTGTAATCTCTTACCATGATTTAAAGCTATTTTTAAAATTTATGTGTAAAATATAATCATCTTGTATGAAAACAGATAAGTAGGCTGTGTGGAATATTATTCCATCTATTAGAAGTCTGTGAAACTACTTTTCTTGATGCTGCCTTTCACAGATTAGATCCTCAGTCTTTGTATAGGTTGGTTTAAAGCAGTTAGTGTCACCACACACAAGGAACCAGATGATTAGCTGTCTCAGGAGAATAGACAAATGGGCTGTATATCTGGCTTAGTAATTTTAGATGTACAGTAAAATTTTCACTTTAGATAATTTAAAAAAAAAATGAGCCTTAAAGGACCCTGGATATATACATTGTATTCTTTTATTTCATTATGGATAACATTTTTAAGTAGGACAATATAAGAACTGGTGTGAAAATCATCTGATGGTGATTTGTCTGTTTGGAGTAGAGTCATCACATGTCTGCTCTGGAATCCCTCTTTCCATTCTCTGACACTGTGGGCTAAAAGAGCATCAATTGGCAATGCTTGGAATGATGTGTTCAACACCTGTCATGGGGCAGAAAACAGAGTTGTTGTAGCAAATTTTCTATTGAGAAGTTTAACTAAAACTTTAGAAAGAAATTTTTTAAAAATAGAATTTTCCAAATGAATATTTAACCTAAATTGCTTAATGATTATTTTTGTGCACCTAACAATGTTGCCACAAAAGCATAGAGCAGAGAGAAGAGACCATCAGAATTCTTCTATATTGTTTGGTTTAACTGAACTCTATATTACCCAGATTTGTATATATTCATAATTCAAGTTCAAAAGTTTTCCCTTGCAGTTACAATTTTATTTATTAAATCCACAAAGTGCCTTAGAATGGTAGAAAGAATAGTGATTGTGCTTCCTGTGTGCTTCCTTCTGACAGGCCTCGTATGTGGTACTAGGCAATGGCCTGAAAAACCAACAAAAACTTAAAAACAAAAACAAAACAATAGAAAGAATGTACCTTAATTTAAAAATCAAAAACAAAAAACAAAACCACCACCACAACAACACAAAAACAACAACAAAACCACCAGAGACAGTTGAGTTAGCTGACTCAGCAAAATAGAGATGACCCTTGTGTCAGGGACAGAGGTGAATCAGAGCCAAGATCATAAAAGCAAGAGATCTGTTACCACCCTTTGCCTGGGCAAAGAAGAAGAACAGGGCCTAAAGCCATGAATGCAGGAGAGCTGGAAGGCTGACCAACTTTGCTTCCAAGATGGCCCAGATCTACTTGTTCTACACCAACAAGCACCATATCCATTAACTACTAGAGTGCATGAAGGGTCTGTCCAACAAGCTCAAACCTGGTGGATCTCTATGACTACTGTGAAGGTTATTGTTTCCCTAATTTCTTTCTCAGTCTCTTTGTCCTTTGAGTAGAGGAAGGCAACTGATTTGTTTGAGTCAATATTATGTCTAGCCACTTTGCTGAAGTTGTTTATCAAGTTTAGGAGTTCTCTGATGGAATTTTTTGGGTCACTTAAGTATACTATCATATCATCTGAAAATAGTGATATTTTGACTTTTTCCTTTCCAATTTCCCTTTGACCTCCTTTTGTTGTCTAATTTGTCTAGCTTGAAATTCAAGTACTATATTAAATAGATAGGGAGAGAGTGGGCATCCTTGTCTAGTTCCTGATTTTAGTGGCATTGCTTCAAGTTTCTCTCCATTTAGTTTGATACTGACCAATGGTTTGCTGTATATTGCTTTTCCTATGTTTAGGTATGGGCCTTGAATTGCTGAACTTTCCAAGACATTTACCATGAAGGGGTGTTGGATTTTGTCAAATGTTTTCTCAGCACCTAATGAGATGATCATGCGTGTTATTTTTTTCTTTTGAGTTTGTTTACATAGTAAATTTTGTTGATCAATTTCCATATCTTGAACTATCCCTGCATCCCTCGATGAAGCCTACTTGATAATGATGGATGACTGTTTTAATATATTATTGGATTTGGTTTGCTGGAATTTTTTGAGTATTTTGCATCAATATTCAACCTTAAGTTTGGTTCATTCTTATTTCAATTTTGTACAAATCAAGTATAAATGGATCAAGGACCTCCACATAAATCCAGATAACACTGAAACTAATGGAAGAGAAACTGGGAAAGAGCCACGAATTCATGGGCACAGGGGAAAAGTTCCTGAATGGAACACAATGGTTTATGCTCTAAGATCAAAAATAGACAAATGGGACTTCATAAAATTGTAAAGTTTCTTTAAGGCAAAAGACACTCTTGAGAGGACAAAATGGCAACCAAGAGATTGAGAAAAGATCTTTACCAACCCTGCATCTGATAGGGGATCATATCCAATATATACAAAGAATTCAAGAAGTTAGACCCAAGAGAACCAAATAACCCCATTAAAAATTGCATACAGAGCTAAACAAAAAGTTCTCAACTAAGGAATACTGAATGGCCAAGAAACACTTAAAGAAATATTCAATATCATTAGTCATAAGGGAAATGCAAATCAAAACAACCCTAAGATTCTACCTCACACCAGTCAGAATGGCTACAATCAAACACCCACCTTGATGATGTCAAGGATGTGGAGAAAGAGGAACACTCCTCCATTGTTGGTGGCATTGAAAGCTGATACAACCATTCTGGACATCAGTCTTGTGGTACCTTAGAAAATTGAGCATAGTATTACCTGAGGACACAGTTATACCACTCCTGGACATAAACCCAAAAATGTTCCAGCATATAACAAGGACACATACTCCACTATGTTTATAGAAGCTGTATTTAGAAGCTGGAAATATCTCAGATGTCCTTCAACAAACGAATCGTTACAGAAAATGAAGTACATTTACACAATGGAATACTACTCAGCTTTTATAAACAATGACTTCATGAAATTCTTAGGCAAATAGATGGACCTAGAAAATATCATCCTGAGTGAGGTAACCAAATCACAAAAGAACACATGTGGTATGCACTCACTGATAAGTGGATTTTATCACAAAAGCTCAGAATACCCAAAATCCAATTCACAGACCACATGAACCTCAAGAAGAAGGAAGACCAATGTATGGATACTTCAGTCCTTCTTAGAAGGGTTAAGAAAATACTCACAGTAGAAAATACAGAGACAAATTGCGGAGTAGAGACTGAAGGAAAAGCCACTCAGAGACCACCCCACCTGGAGATAAATCCAATATACAGACATCAAACCCAGACACTATTTTGGATGCCAAGAAGTGCTTGATGACAGGAGTCTGATATAGCTCTCTCCTGAGAGGCTCTGTCAGAGCCTGACAAATACAGAGGCATATACTAACATCCAACAATTGGACTGAGCATAGGATCCCCAGTGGAGGAATTAGAAAAAAGGATTGAAGGAGCTGAAGGACTTTTCAATCCCATAGGAAAAACTACAGTATCATACAACCAGACCCCGCAGATCTTTCAGGGACTAAACCAACAACTAAAGAGTACACCTGGAAGGACCATGGCCCAGCCACATAAGTAGCAGAGATTTGCCTTTGCTGGGCATTAATGGGAAGAGAGGCCCTTGGTCCTGTGAAGGCTTGATGCCACAGTGAAGGGAATTAAGAGGGGAGAGTGGGTGTGTGGTTGGGGGAGCACCCTATTAGGAGCAGGGAGAGAGGAGATGAATAGGGAATTTCTACAGGGAAATTGGGAAAGGAGATAACATTTGAAATGTAAATAGAGAAAATATAAAAAAAGGGGTGGGTCTTCAGTACTGACAATGTAACTGAAACCACTGCCCTTGAACCAGACCAATGACTCACTGAAATAGTCATTTGCCCTATATTAGTTTATTTGTGAAAAATGATATTCTGTGACTCACTGAAGCATCCATGAAGATGATTTTAATTTTAATTTTGTTTTCTTTTGGGAGAAGATTGCATCTGTGGATGGCAGATATTAAGAGACAGAGAGATGATTGGGATTCAGTTGCATGATATGAAATTCACCAAGAATCAATACATAGCTTTTTTATAAAACCTTAAATATTGACTTATACAAAACTACACATTGAAATCTGGAAGTGAAAATCAATACTATTACTTTGACTTGTAACATAAGCCCAGGGAAGCTGTCACAAAATAAAAACATTCTTTTGCATTTTAACTTGGGCCTGTCTCTGTAATGAATTGTGTCTGAAAGGAAGAACAATATTATAAATGTCCACCCACTCACCTAAAAGACAGAAAATGAAACTCATTTATCTCAATTTCTAGCCTAAAAAATTTGAGGTGGAAGTTATATAAGTTGATGAGAATTTTATTTATCAGACTTGAATAATAAGAGTAAAATACTATGTTAGGTTTGTATACTAAAGATAACTAGTTTTCCATAAGCAACACATATTTGGGTATTGTCATATGATTTTTTTAATTAGGTATTTATTACATTTACATTTCCAATGCTATCTCAAAAGTCCCCCACACGCTCCCCCACCAACTCCCCCACCCATTCACTCCTACTTCTTTGCCCTGGTGTTCCCCTGTACTGAGGCATATGAAGTTTGCACAACCAATGGGCTGCTTTTCCCACTGATGGCCTACTAGGTCATCTTCTGGTTCATATGCATCCAGAGACACAAGCTCCGGGGGTTAATGGTTACTTCATATTGTTGTTCCACCTATAAGGTTGCAGACACGTTTAGCTCCTTGCTTACATTCTCTAGCTCCTCCATTGGGGGCCCTGTGATCCACCCAATAGCTGAATGTGAGCATGGACTTCTGTGTTTGTTAGGCCCCAGCATAGTCTCACAAGAGACAGCTATATCTGGGTCCTTTCAGCAAAATCTTGCTAGTGTTTGCAATGGTATCAGCATTAGGAAGCTGATTATAGAATGGATCCCTGGATATGGCAGTCTCTAGATGGTTCATCCTTCCTTCTCAGCTCCAAATTTTGTCTCTGTAACTCCTTCCATGGCTGTTTTATTCCCAATTCTAAGAAGGGGCAAAGTGTCCACACTTTGGTCTTCGTTCTTTTTGAGTTTCATGTGTTTAGCAAATTGTATCTTATATCTTGGGTATTCTAAGTTTCTGGGCTAATATCCACTTATCAGTGAGTACATGTTGTGTAAGTTCTTTGTGGATTGGGTTACCTCACTCAGGATGATGCCCTCCAGGTCCATCCATTTGCCCAGGAGTTTCATAAATTCATTATTTTTAATAGCTCAGTAGTACTCCATTGTGTAAATGTACCACATTTTTGGTATCCATTCCTCTGTTGAGGGGCATCTGGGTTCTTTCCAGCTTCTGGCTATTATAAATAAGGCTGCTATGAACATAGTGGAGCATGTGTCTTTCTTACCTGTTGGAACATCTTATGGATATATGCCCAGGAGAAGTATTGCGGGATCCTTCGGTAATACTATGTCCAATTTTCTGAGGAACCACCAGAAGGATTTCCAGAGTTGTTGTACAAGATTGCAATCCCACCAACAATGGAGGAGTGTTCCTCTTTCTCCACATCCTTGCCAGCATCTGCTGTCACCTGAATTTTTGATCTTAGCCATTTTGACTGGTATGAAGTGGAATCTCAGGTGTGTTTTGATTTGCATTTCCCTGACGATTAAGGATGTTAAATATTTTTTCAGGTGCTTCTCAGCTATTCGATATTCCTCAGGTGAAAATTCTTTGTTTAGCTCTGAGCCCCATTTTTTAATGGGGTTATTTGATTTTCTGGAGTCCACCTTCTTGAGTTATTTATATATATTGGATATTAGTCCCCTATCTGATTTAGGATAGGTAAAGATAGTTTCCCAATCTGTTGGTGGCCTTTTTGTATTATTGACAGTGTCTTCTGACTTACAGAATTTTGGAATTTTATGAGCTCCCATTTGTTAATTCTCGATCTTACAGTACAAGTCATTGCTGTTCTATTCAGGAATTTTTCCCCTGTACCCATATCTTCAAGGCTTTTCCCGATTTTTTCCTCTATAAGTTTCAGTGTCTCTGTTTTTATGTGGAGTTCCTTAAACCACTTAGATTTGACTTTAGTACAAGGAGATAGGAATGGATCAATTCACATTCTTCTACATGATAACCACCAGTTGTGCCAGCACCATTTGATGAAAATGATGTCTTTTTTCCACTGGATGGTTTTTGCTACCTTGTCAAAGATCAAGTGACCATAGGTGCTTGGGTTCATTTCTTGGTCTTAAATTCTATTCCATTGGTAGTACAGCTTTAGGTCAGGCATGGTGATTCCACTGGAGGTTTTTATATCCTTGAGCAGAGTTTTTGCTATGGTAGGTTTTTTGTTTTTCCAGATGAATTTGCAGATTTCCCTTTTTAATTCATTGAAGAATTGAGTTGGAAGTTTGATGGGGATTGCATTGAATCTGTAGATTGCTTTTGGCAAGATAGACATTTTTACTATATTGATCCTGCAAATCCATGAGCATGGGAGATCTTTCCATCTTCTGAGATATTCTTTAATTTCTTTCTTCAGAGAATTGTTCTTCTTACCATACAGATCTTTCACTTCCTTAGTTATAGTCAGAGCAAGGTATTTTATATTATTTGTAACTATTGAGAAGGGTGTTGTTTCCCTAATTTCTTTCTTAGCCTGTTTATACTTTGTGTAAAGTAAGGCCAACTTCTTGTTTGAGTTAATTTTATATCTAGCTACTTCATTGAAGATGTGTATCAAGTTTAAGAGTTCTCTGGTGGAACCTTTAGGGTCATTTATATATACTATCATATCATCTGCAAAAAGTGATATTTTGACTTCTTCCTTTAAAATTTGTGTCCCCTTGATCATCTTTTGTTGTTGAATTGCTCTGGCTAGGACTTCAAGCACAATGTTGAATAGGTAGGGAGAAAGTGGGCAGCATTTTCTCCTCCCTGATTTTAGTAGGATTGCTTCCAGCTTCTCACCATTTACTTTGATGTTGGCTTCTGGTTTGCTGTAGATTACTTTTATCATGTTTAGGTATGGGCCTTGAATTCCTGATCTTTCCAAGACTTTTATCATGAATGGCTGTTGGATTTTGTCAAATGCTTTCTCTGCATCTAACGAGATGATCATGGGTTTTTTGTCTTTGAGTTTTTTTATATAGTGGATTACGTTGATGTATTTCCATATATTGAACCATCCCTGCATCACTTGGATGAAGCATCCTTGGTCAGGATGGATGATTGTTTTGAGGTGTTCTTGGATTTGGTTAGCAGAAATTTGTTGAGTATTTTTGCATTGATTTTCATACGGGAAATTGGTCTGAAGTTCTCTGTCTTTCTTGGGTCTTTTTGTGGTTCATGTATCTTAGTACTTGTGGCTTCATAGAATGAGTTGGGTAGAGTACCTTCTGCTTCTATTTTGTGGAATAGTTTGTGCAGAACTGGGATTAGATCTTATTTGAAGGTCTGATAGAACTCTACACTAAATCCATCTGGTTCTGGGTATTTTTTGGTTGGGAGATTATTAATGACTGCTACTATTTCTTTAGGGGATATAGGACTGTTTAGATCATTAAACTGATCTTGAATTAACTTTGGTACCTGGTATCTGTGTAGAAACTTGTCCATTTCATCCAGGTTCTAAAGTTTTGTTGAGTATAGCCTTTTTAGAAGGATCTGATGGTGTTTTGGATTTCATCAGGATCTGTTGTTATGTCTCCCTTTTCATTTCTGATTTTGTTTATTAGAATGCTTTCCTTGTGCCCTCTAGTGAATCTGGCTAAAGGATTTATCTATCTTGTTGATTTGCTCAAAGAACCAGCTCCTTGTTTGGTTGATTCTTTGAATAGTTCTTTTTGTTTCCACTTGGTTGATTTCACCCCTGAGTTTGATTATTTCCTGCTGACTACTCCTATTGGATGAATTTGCTTCCTTTTTTCTAGAGCTTTGAGGTGTGTTGTCCAGCTGCTAGTGTGTGCTCTCTCTAGTTTCTTTTTGGAGGCACTCAGAGCTATGAGTTTTCCTCTTAGAAATGCTTTCATTGTGTCTCATAAGTTTGGGGATGTTGTGGCTTCATTTCATTAAACTCTTAAAAGTCCTTAATTTCTTTCTTTATTCCTTCCTTGACCAAGGTATCATTGAGAAGAGTGTTGTTCAATTTCCACATGAATGTTGGCTTTCTAATATTTATTTTGTTATTGAAGATCAGCCTTAGTCCATGGTAATCTGATAGGATGCAGGGGACAATTTCAATATTTTTGTATATGTTGAGGCTTGTTTTGTGACTAATTATGTGGTCAATTTTGGAGAAGGTACCGTGAGTTGCTGAGAAGAAGGTATATCCTTTTGTTTTGGGAAAAATGTTCTGTAGATATCTGTTAGATCCATTTGTTTCATAACTTCTGTTAGTTTCACTGTGTCCCTGTTTAGTTTCTGTTTCCATGATCTGTCCATTGGTGAAAGTGGTGTGTTGAAGTCTCCCACTATTATAGGGTGAGGTACAATATGTGCTTTGAGCTTTACTAAAGTTTCTTTAATGAATGTGGCTGCCCTTGTATTTGGAGCATAGATACTCAGAATTGAGAGTTCCTCTAAGAAGATTTTACCTTTGATGAGTATGAAGCGCCCCTCCTTGTCTTTTTTGATGACTTTGGGTTGGAAGTCAATTTTATTAGATATTCGAATGGCTATATCAGCTTGTTTTTTCAGACCATTTGCTTGGAAAATTGTTTTCCAGCCTTTCATTCTGAGGTAGTGTCTGTCTTTTTCCCTGAGATGGGTTTCCTGTAAGCTGCAAAATGTTGGGTCCTATTTGTGTAGCCAGGCTGTTAGTCTATGTCTTTTTATTGGAGAGTTGAGTCTATTCATATTAAGAGATATTAAGGAAAAGTAATTGTTCCTTCCTATTATTTTTGTTCTTAGAGTGGGCATTCTATTTTTGTGGCTTTCTTATGTTTGTTGAAGGATTACTTTCTTGCTTTTTCTAGGACAGGTTTCCATCCTTGTATTGATTTGTTTGTTTGTTTGTTTGTTTGTTTTGTTTTGTTTTGTTGTTGTTGTTGTTGTTGTTGATGTTGTTTTCTGTTATTATCCTTTGAAGGGCTGGATTCGTGGAAAGATAATGTGTGAATTTGGTTCTGTCCTGGAATACTTTGGTTTCTCCATCTATGGTAATTGAAAGTTTGGCTGGGTACCCTAGCTTGGGCTAGAATTGTGTTCTCTTAGTGTCTGTATAACATCTGTCCAGGATCTTCTGGCTTTCATAATCTCTGGTGAAAAATCTGGTGTAATTCTGATAGGCTTTCCTTTATATGTTACTTGACCATTTTCCCTTACTGCTTTTAAGATTCTATCTTTATTTAGTGCATTTTTTGTTCTGATTACTATGTGTCGGGAGGAATTTCTTCTTTGGTCCAGTCTATTTGGAGTTCTGTAGGCTTCTTGTATGTTCATGGGCATCTCTTTCTTTAGGTTTGGGAAGTTTTCTTCTATAATTTTGTTGAAGATGTTTGCTGTCCCTTTGAGTTGAAAATCTTCATTCTCATCTATTCCTATTATCCCTAGGTTTGGTCTTCTCATTGTGTCCTGTATTTCCTGAATGTTTTGAGTTAGGGTATTTTAGCATTTTGTATTTTCTTTGATTGTTTTTCTGATGTTGTCTATGGAATCTTCTGCACCTGAGATTCTCTCTTCCATCTCTTGTGTTCGGTTGCTGATGCTCGCATCTATGGTTCCAGATCTCTTTCCTAGGTTTTCTATCTCCAGCATTGCCTCACTTTGGGTTTTCTTTATTGTGTCTACTTCCCTTTTTAGGTCTAGTATTATTTTCTTCATTTCCATCACCTGTTTGGATGTGTTTTCCTGTTTTTCTATAAGGACTTGTAACTCTTTAGCTGTGTTCTCCTGTATTTCTTTAAGTGAGTTATGAAAGACCTTCTTGATGTCTTCTACCATCATCATGAGATATGCCTTTAAATCCAGGTCTAGGTTTTCAGGTGTATTGGGGTGCCCTGGACTGACTGAGGTGGGAGTGCTCATTTCTGATTATGGTGAGTGGTCTTGGTTTCTGTTAGTAAGATTCTTATGTCTGCCTTTCACCATCCATCGGGTAAACTCTGGAGTTAGTTGTTATAGTTGTCTCTGGTTAGAGCTTGTTCCTCTCGTGATTCTGTTATTCTCTACCAGCAGACCTGGGAAACTAGCTCTCTCCTGAGTTTCAGTGGTCAGAGCACTCCCTGCAGGCAGGCTCTCCTCTCTCAGGGATGTTGCACAGATATCTGGCATTCAGACTTGTCTCCTGGCAGAAGATGAAGACCTGAAACAGGACCTGTCCCAGAAGCTGTTAGTTTCTGTAGTCCACACTCTCACCTGTGCAGACTAGTCTTGGTGGAGTCTGGGAACCAAGATGTCTCCTGCAGATGCTCTGGCAATTCCCTCCCAGGCCGGGCAGATACATCTTCTCTGGCAGGGAAGGTGCCCAGATGTCTGGATCCAGGAAAGGGGGCTGCCTCAGAAGCTCTGTGGCTCCTGCCTGTCCCAGAAGCTCATTATATGATTCTAAGACAAGGCTTAAATAAAGAAGACTGGGGTTCAGATAAGGTCTCATTAGACAGCAATTTTATCTCACAATGACTAAACAAAAAGCCAAAAACGGCCATCTGTGTCTGTAATCTCAGTACTGTAAAGTTGAACAAAACGTGGCCACCATTGCTTACTTTAGCTGGATGGCAGCTCACCTCTTAGGTTTACTAGAGTGGGGTGGGGAATCTATGACTACAATCTGTGAGATTCTTTTAACTCTATTTCTTGAAGTAAATATTCCTTTATAAGTTGCTCAGGTATTTCCTTGTCACTGGGTGATACATATTAAGAAAATAAGTAGTTACGGCTCATTTTTCTTAGCAAGGATGCAGACTTTTAGTAGTTTATAAAGGATAAGCCAGAACACAACATATATTATTTCATCTTTCCAGTATATGTTTCTCTACAGTTTACCCAAAAGACTAATTGTGAAATTGTGACAAGGTAGATATTCCTACTTCTGAATGATATCTCATTTCTCTAATCTCAACATCTATTAACTGAGGCAGCAGAATTGCCTTGAGTGCCAATCTGGGCTATGTAGTAATTTTCAAGCAAGCAGAATCATAGAGGAATAATTGATTTCCAAAGAGAAAAAATTAAAATTCAAAAACAGAAATGAAGATGTTTGTCAAGAAGTCAGAACTTAGTCTATTAAGAACAAACAAGAACTTTCTCTGTTTAGAAGCACTACATCATTGAATTATCCTTGTGCATATATCAGAAAAATAGGGTCTACACACTAAACAAGATCATCTGTCATTCAAATAACTACCTGGTATGCTCAGATTTTTACAGTAATACTGGCAATCCTACCTCATTTCTTAGTGTTCCTGGTCATGGGCTATCTATCCAGCTCCCAATGTCTTTTTATTGTATAATACATCACTAATCCATCAAATGATGCATAACATGTTGACTGCTTTTTGACACATCTGTGAGGTTTTGCAACACAACAATCCAAGCTTCAAGCTCTATAATGTTAGGATCAAAGTTATATCCTCCCATGCCAATCCAAAAATGTTTTGCCTATCTTATTTCTATAGCACAATTCTAATACAAGTTCTAAACACCAGTCAGAATAGCTAAGATAAAAAATTCAGGTGACAGCAGATGCTGGCAAGGATGTGGCGAAAGAGGAAGACTCCTCCATTGTTGGTGGGATTTCAACCTTGTACAACCACTCTGGAAATCAGTCTGGTGGTTCCTCAGAAAATTGGACATAGTACTACCAGAGGATCCAGCAATACCTCTCCTGGGCATATATCCAGAAGATGTCCCAATGGGTAAGAAGGACACATGCTCCACTATGTTCATAGCAGCCTTATTTATAATAGCCAGAAGCTGGAAAGAACCCAGATGCCCCTCAACAGAGGAATGGATATGAAAAATGTGGTACATTTACACAATGGAGTACTACTGAGCTATTAAAAATAATGAATTTATGAAACTCCTGGGCAAATGGATGGACCTGGAGGGCATCATCCTGAGTGAGGTAACCCAATCACAAAGGAACTCACACAATATGTACTCACTGATAAGTGGATATTAGCCCAGAAACTTAGGATACCCAAGATATAAGATACAATTTGCTAAACGCATGAAACTCAAGAAGAACGAAGACCAAAGTGTGGACACTTTGCCCCTTCTTAGAAATGGGAACAAAACACCCATGGAAGGAGTTACAGAGACAAAATTTGGAGCTGTGACGAAAGGATGGACCATCTAGTGATTGCCATATGCAGGGATCCATCCCATAATCAGCTTCCAAACCCTGACACCATTGCATACACTAGCAAGATTTTGCTGAAAGGACCCAGATATAGCTGTCTCTTGTGAGACTATGCCAGGGCCTAGCAAACACCGAAGTGGATGCTCACAGTCAGCTATTGAATGGATCACAGGGCCCCCAATGTAGGATCTAGAGAAAGCACCCAAGGAACTAAAGGGATCTGCAACCCTATAGGTGGAACAACAATATGAACTAACCAGTACCCCAGAGCTCTTGTCTCTAGCTGCATATGTATCAAAAGATGGCCTATTCGGCCATCACTGGAAAGAGAGGCCCATTGGACTTGCAAACTTTATATGCCCCAGTACAGGGGAATGCCAGGGCCAAAAAGGGGAATGGGTGGGTAGGGGAGTGTGGGGGGTGGTATTGGGGACTTTTGGGATATCATTGGAAATGTAAATGAGGAAAATACCTAATAAAAAAAAAAGAAATTTGATGACGTGGAGCAATACTAAATGTCTACATAAACAATCAGGAGTATACAACATAGTAAATATCTGTTTTACATCTGTAATGCACAGGAACTCATCATAAACTGATCTGTTTGTAAGAGAAGATGAGGAAGAATATATGGAACGGTCGCGAGGAAATGAATTCTTTGTCAACACTTTTCACTTATTCTGCACCATGTGTATGACCTCCACTTTGTTTTATATAATTCTTCATATTCTGTCTTTTATAGTTAAATTTGAAAATTTAGTCAGAAGGATCTTATTTTCTATTAAATACAGGTCTATATAAAGTAATTAAAAATAACCTTTTATTGTATAATAAATATCATGCTTAAGTATTAATATGAATCAACATTGTACCTTTCTAGAGGTCAGTTAAATAAGAATTTATCTTATGATGATGATGTGACAATTTAAAAAGTTGCAGAATAATACATAAAATGACTGAATGAAAATTTTCAGAACATAATAGACAGTTTTATAGAAGCTCAAAAGTAAATATTCCAAAATAAATTTAGGTAACCAAAACTTACATATTGAATTTGTGATTATTCTGTGCTTTTTTATAGGTATGTATTTGGAGATATGTATTTGGAGAAATTCTTCTTGAAAAAAGCAGGTGATTTTAAATGTAAGGCATTGACTAGGTAAAAATAACGATTATTAAATAGGAAGCTTTTTAAAGCTCATACTATTATGTTTATATTGTGAAACATACATTTATAAGCATAAATTTAAAAGCAAATATACATTAGAATAACTTCTTCATATTTACTTATTAATTGTTCTTGAATCTCTGCATGAACAGATTTATCAAATACTATATTTAATTGTACTTTTGCAGTCTGTAGCACTTAAATTTTATACTTCGTGAATCTTAAACTTAGTAACTTATGGAGCTGAATAATTTGGATAAAGCATCAGTCAGGAAGGAGAGATTCCATTATATTAACACCCAAATGATATGACTGGCTTAAATGAAGCTTATTTGCTTTCAAATCATATAGATTTCTCAATGACTTTGCCATTCAACTCTAGGAGTTTGGTCTAGGAGATCCTTGAGTGTGAGAGAATGAAATAGTGACTAAAGGAAAGAGACATGGCAGCAGATATTGCTCAAAAATCTCTTACATAAGAATAGCACATGTCATTCCTGTCCCTATCCCAGTAGTTGGATCAAGCTTGAACTGTGTGTGAGGTCAGAAAGTTTAAGACTGTATCTTAGTATGTGGAAATATTGAATCTATTTGTTTCATAGGATTAAAATTTAGCCAAAAATAAGTAGTTGAAATAGAGTTAGAAATCAGGAAAGCAGACAGCACATTCAAAATAATTTCTTTTATTATATATCTGTGCCAAAAATTGTATTCTTTATTTTTAAATTGTTTTTATGTACTGTCTCTGAATGTTGCCTAGATAGACTTCAAACTCAGAACCCTTCTGTGTCAGCTGCTGAAGTGAGATGTGTAATTGAGATGTCAACACAAGTCTGGCAATAGCTTCTAAGTTATGTTACTGCTTTTTATTTTGTTTTTGTAGACTCAATTTAAATATACAATACAGACTGTTTCTGGGTTCTGAAGGAGACATAACTGACTTATACAAATTGTTTGAATATAAAATAAAATATCAACAATTTTATTTTTAGTCCTTAGAGGTGGTGCAAAATAGTAATTATCTTCCTCATCTAATAAATAGAAAGTGGGGAAATGAGTGTAGTCATAAACATACAAATACATAAATAAAAATATTTCTCTAAAATTAAAAATAACTCAGTTAACTGTCAATCTCTTCTCATGAAATGAAGTTTCTAGTGCCTGACCTGTGTTATATCCATAGAGTTTTTGGCCAATAAGTTCTCACTGAAATCTCTAAAACCCAGGCTATTGCAGTGACAGTAAATTGCTCTCCACAAACTAATAGAAATGTCCCATAGCTGAAGAAAATGTTCACATAACTCATTGATTATTGAGAGGTCAAGATAACATCTGTATAGATCCTTTTGTCTTTGGCATGGAAAGGTATTCTTCAGGCCCAAAAGGGAAATATAAACACCAGTCTAGCTATTAAACTTTTATTCTACAATCTATCCTACCTTCAAAATTTGTCAGTCATGGTGGCTCAAAGTTTGCGGAACTAACCAAACAAATCCTATTTGACTTAAGGCCTATTTCTTGGGATGGAAACCACAACAGATAGTGCCACAGGGACAAAACACTAGATACTAGAGACCTCATAGAGCACAGAGACCTAAGATGAAACCAAATACTACTGGCCTAAAGTATAACAACAACAACAAAAAAACCTCATAATGATATTTTGCCATACTCATAGATCAATGCCTTCTTCCTCTATCAACAAGGAAATTTCCATGTGCCGCAAAGGAACAAATATAGAGACCAAGTTGTAGGATATTTGATCATACTGTGAAACCTGAGGTTGTATTTATTTATTTATTTATTTACCGTCCAAATGTACCCTCCCCCACGTTCCTCCTGGAAGAGTTCCTCACCCCTATCCCTCCCTTTAGCTTCCCTTTCCCAGTACCCCCCACTCTGCAACCCTGATGTATCGAATCTCTGCTAGATAAGGTTCATCCTTTCCCACTGAGACCAAACATGGCAGCCCTCTGCTACATATGCGCCATGTGCTGGGGGCATGGGATCAGGCCGTATGCTTGCACTTTTGTTGGTAGTTCAGTCTCTAGGACCTCCAAGGGATCCAGATTAGTTGACACTGCTGTTCTTCTTGTGGGGTTGTTTTCTTGATGACAGATATATGTGGTATAGTATAGAATAGTACTGTAATTTTAATTTGTATTTCCTAGATCAGTACAGACCCAAGTGAGCTCAATGCCCATGCACACACAAGTAGAGAGCCCCACATTGAGTGCCAGATGCTGTTTGCCATCCTGACCAACTCCTTTGGGAACAGGGGTAAAAAAGTGCAGAGTCAATGACACATGCTCCGAGATTCAGGCAAGTAGCAAAAGCAGACCTGTTTATTGCAGGAACTGGGCATCCCTTCTATATCATTCATTGAATATCATGTACTAATGATAATGAGAGGGAATGAGAGGAATAAGTGTCAAATAAGAGAGCCTCAACAGTATAGATGGCAAAATTTCAATGAAACAGTGATTTTTGAAGAGGAAAAAGACATGGCTATGTCATTACACATGGCTGGGTAATGATGGAATAAAGAAGGACATGCATGCTAAAATAAAATCCTTCCATGTTTCAGAATTTGGATCAGTAAATAGCAGAGTACTTGTTTACTATTTACAAGTTCTCTCTTTGAAGGAAAGAAAAGCAAAGGAGAGAGAGAGACAGAGACAGAGAGAAAGACAGAGAGAGAGAGAGAGAGAGAGAGAGAGAGAGAGAGAGAGAGAGAGACTGACAGACAGACACACAGACACACAGACAGAGACAGAGAGAGATAAAGAGAGACACACAGAGAGAGACAGAGAGGCAGAGACAGAGAAACGGAGAAGCAGAGAAGCAGAGAAAGGGACATTTAGGCTAGTCAGCTAATCCAGGTGTCTAACCTCCAGAAACATAAAATGTTACTTTGACCATTGTAAGCTCAGTTGTGTGGAATTAAAAGAACAGCAAGATAACGGGCATTATATGCACTATCTAGACAGAGGAAAACCAAAAGAGGAAAAATCTCTACTATGTTTAGCAAACTTTGGCTCTTGAGAATACTAACCTTAGCCCCAAATGCATGCTCAAAGAATCAGGAGCCATACTATCTTCTGCTCTTGAAGAAAAAAGTTTACAAACTGTTGTGATTTTTTCCAATGGGAAAACACGACCATATGGCAGAGATGTTAGAAGCATAAAATCATGCCAACAGGATAATCAACCATCATTTACATGGCCTGCAATTCCAGAGAACTGGCAAGCAAGGAGCATCTCTGCAGCAGCTGTTACCAAGGCCCCAAAGCCTACAAAAGAGACTGAAAAAGAAACAAAACAAACCAGAAATGGAACCCCTATGAGACAGTGAATTTGTAAAACTGGGATTTTAGCATGGTGTAATCAAACAGTGTAGAGCTACCTTGGCCTGTTTTGACTGTCAGCACAACTCCACCCCACAAAAGGTTTGTCACACTGACCAAATTGAGTCAAAACCACCATGTACTTACTTATAAACAATGTTGTGTCTTTATAGCGGTTCTCTTAAAATTGTCTGGAATCATTCAGGAAACAAGACAACACTCATTTCTTTCTTTTTTTTTTTAATTTATTTTTATTAGGTATTTTCCTCGTTTAACCTTCAATGCTATCCCAAAAGTCCCCCATACCTACCCCCCCAATCCCCTACCCACCCACTCCCCCTTTTTGACCCCGGGGTTCCCCTGTACTAGGGCATATAAAGTTTGCAAGTCCAATGGGCCTCTCTTTGCAGTGATGGCTGACTAGGCCATCTTTTGATACATATGCAGCTAGAGACAAGAGCTCCAGGGCACTGGCCAGTTCATACCGTTGCTCCACCTATATGGTTGCAGTTCCCTTTAGCTCCTTGGGTAATTTCTCTAGCTCCTCCATTGGGAGCCCTGTGGTCCATCCAATAGCTGACTGTGATCATCCACTTCTGTCCTTGCCAGACCCCGGCACAGTCCCACAAGAGACAGCTATATCTGGGTCCTTTCAGCAAAATCCTGCTAGTGTATGCAATGGTGTCAGGGTTTGGAAGCTGATTATGGGATGGATCCCTGCATATGGCAATCACTAGATGGTCCATCCTTTCATCACAGCTCCAAATTTTGTCTCTGTAACTCCTTCCATGGGTGTTTTGTTCCCATTTCTAAGAAGGGGCAAAGTGTCCACACTTTGGTCTTCGTTCTTCTTGAGTTTCAAGCATTTAGCAAATTGTATCTTATATCTTGGGTATCCTAAGTTTCTGGGCTAATATCCACTTAACAGTGAGTATATATTGTGGGAGTTCCTTTGTGATTGGGTTACCTCACTCAGGATGATGCCCTCCAGGTCCATCCATTTGCCTAGGAATTTCATAAATTCATTTATTTTAATAGCTGAGTAGTACTCCATTGTGTAAATGTACCACATTTTCTGCATTTCCCTGATGATTAAGGATGTTGAACATTTTTTCAGGTGCTTCTCAGCCATTGGGTATTCCTCAGGTGAGAATTCTTTGTTCAGCTCTGAGCCCCATTTTGTAATGGGGTTATTTGATTTTCTGGAGTCTACCTTCTTGAGTTCTTTATATATATTGGATATTAGTCCCCTATCCGATTTGGGATAGGTAAAGATCCTTTCCCAATCTGTTGGTGGCCTTTTTGTCTTATTGACTGTGTCTTTTGCTTTGCAGAAGCTCTGCAATTTTATGAGGTCCGATTTATCAATTCTGGATCTTACAGCACAAGCCATTGCTGTTCTATTCAGGAATTTTTCCCCTGTACCCATATCTTCGAGGCTTTTCCCTACTTCCTCCTCTATTTCTTTTTGCCCTCCCCTTCTCTTTTTCCAACTCCCCCTCTCTTCCTTCGTTCTTTTATTCCTTCAAGTTTCTCTTCCTCTTCTTTTTCAAACTTTCCCTTTCCTCTTTAAATAAAACATGTATAAATCAGATAAACACATGAGATCTATAGAATATATATACATAGGCAAATGCTATAGCAGTTTATGATATATATGGTATATATCCACACTATTGATGTGGGCTTACCAGAGAAATTATTTTTAGGGATATGCATATGTACATGCATCTGTGTGTCACTGTGTGTCAAAGTTACAAACATACTTTAACTTACTAGGACTTATTTTAAATTATTAACAAAACATGAAGTTTCCAAGGTTTTGTATTTAGTTAGGTAAATATCCAGAGATCCATTACAATGTGAGCTTAAGAACCTGAAAAAAAAAAAAAAAAGACAGCTGATGGTTTGTTCACCTTAAAAGCTAGCAAGCTCAGAATGACAAAAGAGTACTGTCTCCATTGTTGGAAAAAGAGAAGAACCATGACTTATATCAATAGTCAAGAAGGAATTATCTCCTAAGGAAGTTTGTCCTGTTCTTACCTTCATTGAATAGAAGAATCCACTATTTATTTCTTTCTTTGTTTGTTTATTTATTTAGTTAGTTAGTTTTAGTTTTTTTTTCAAGACAGGGTTTCTCTGTGTAGTCCTGGCTGTCCTGGAACTTACTCTGGAGACCAGGCTGGCCTTGAACTCAGAAATCTGCCTACTTCTACCTCCCAAGTTCTGGGATTAAAGGCGTGCGCCACCAAGCCAGGCTAGAATTCACTATTATTAATCTTATTCTAAAACACTTAAATATATCCCAAACCTTGTTTTAACTAGTATCATGGCTTCTCTTAGCTGGGCCAAATTAGCATACAAAAAAATCAACAATCTTATAAAAACACTTTTGATCATCATTTATATTTTTAAACCATATAAATTAAACACTTTAAACGAATATAACTCACCACAAGTATTCAACACATCATCAAATTCCATCATTTAAAAGTATGAACAGAGTATCCATGTTCCCTCTTCCCACTGTAAGGCATTTCATCTCAGGTCCTTCTCTTTGAAATCTAAGAGTCTCTCACCTCCCAAGTCTCTAGTACATTCTAGAGGGTTCCCCTATCTCCTACCTCCTGAGGTTGCCTGTTTTCATTCTTTTTGTTGGCCCTCAGGACTTCAATTCTGTTTTCACCCCATCCAATACCTGATCATGTTCCCCTCTTCTCCTCCAAGCCCCTCCCTCTCTCCCCCATCCAGTGATTGCTTTTTTTCTCCCTTCCAAGTGGGATTGAGGCATCCTCACTTTGATCCTTTAGCTTGTTAACTTTCTTGAGTTCTGTGGATTGTATCCTGTGTATTCAGGGTTTTTTGTTTGTTTGTTTGTTTTGGTTTTGTTTTGTTTTGATTTTTTTTTGTATAATATGCACTTATTAGTGAGTACATACCGTGCATGTCAGTTTTGGTCTGAGTTACCTCACTCTGGATGATATTTTATAATTTTGTCTGACAAAATGATGTCCTCGTTCTTAATAGCTGAGTAGTGTGCAGAGGGAACTTGTAGACTCTACCTCCAGTAGAAAGACAGGGCATCAACTGAAGGAATGTGGTTGCCATCCCACAGTCAAAATCTCTGACCCAGAATTATTCCTGTCTGAAAGAACTGCAGGGACAAAAATGGAGAAGAGCCTGAAGAAAAGCAGATCCAGTGACAGACCCAAATTGGGATCTAGCTCAGGGGGAGGCCCCAAGGTCTGACCCTATTACAGATGCTATAGTGTGCTTATAAACAGGGGCCTATAGTGACTGCCCTCTAAAAAGCCCAAAAAGCAGCTGAAAGAGACAGATACAGATATTTACATTCAACCAATGGACAGAGCTGGTGACCCCTGTGGTTGAAGTAGGGAAAAGCTAGAGGAAACTGAGGAGGAGGGTTATCCTATAGGAAAACCAGCAGTCTCAACTAACCTGGACCTCCGGGAGCTCTCAGACACTGAACCACAAACCAGACAGCATACACCAGCTGATATGAGGTCCCCAATACATATACAGCAGAGAACTGCCAGATCTGGACTCAGTCAGAGAAGATGCACCTAACCCTTGAGAGATTTGGAGCCCCAGGGAATAGGAAGGTCTGGTGGAATGGGGTAAGGGATATCCTCTTGGACATGGGGTGAGAGGTGTGGGATATGGAACAATAGAACAGTGAACCTGGAGGGGAATAAAGACTGGACTGTAAAAGAAGATTAATAAGGATTTTTTTTTTTTAAGTATGAGCTACTAGTGAAGGTCAGCTTCTTTTGATCTTCCCTTTGTGATATTCTTTCTAAGTCCCAAACTAACATCCATCTATTTGTGTGGGCATATTTCAGAGGAAGGAGGACAATTATGGCTGTACAGCAAGCAGTCAGCCAATGTGCATACCCCTAACCCTTATCTGGAAACTGAGATAGGTCAATGTATTTGAAGGCAGCCTGGGCTTCAGTGTAAGAGCTTGACTCAAATCAACAAATGTTTCAAATTTTTTGAAAAAAATTATATAAACCACCTAATAAATGATCGTTTACTAATATAGTTAAAGTTAAGTGGTTTTTTAAAAATTTATTTTACTCAAAGTTGGATTTTAATCTAAACATGCTCATGAAAAGCAACAGGTATATATGTGATCAATTTTAGAAGTCAAGTCAAAAACTCTGTATATATATATATATATATATATATATATATATATATATATACAGAGAGAGAGAGAGAGACATTCTGATTTTATCCTTATTGACATTTCTTTACACTTGTAATATCAGAATTAGGAAATTTGTGAGTAGGCAGACCTGATCACATGTCTCTTGAAAGAGGCTATTACCATTATATTTTTAGACAAATTTTGATAATACAATTTATTTCCTTTTTTCTTTAAATTTGCTTTTCATTTTAAGTCCAATTTCTACCTGTCCCCCTTGTCATTCCTAATATATTCCCTCCCTCCGTTCCCCTCTCCTTCTTCTCTGAGATGGTAGAGGGCCACCAGGTATTCCCCAACCCTGGCCCATCAAGTTTCTCCAGTGCTACATGCATCCTCTTCCATTGAGGACAGGTAAGGCTGCCCAGCTAGAAGAACATATTCCACAGATAGGCAACAGTCTTAGGGATGCTGTTG
The DNA here is from genome assembly GCF_978045245.1 of Mus caroli. Classification (NCBI taxonomy): domain Eukaryota; kingdom Metazoa; phylum Chordata; class Mammalia; order Rodentia; family Muridae; genus Mus; species Mus caroli. The sequence continues at coordinate 80,922,431 of NW_028227257.1, read as the reverse complement.
CTCCAGTTGTTCAGGGCCCACATGAAGAACAAACTTTATATTTGCTACATATGTGTTTGTGTGTGGCAGGGGAGGCTAGTTCCATACTGTGTATGTTCTTTGGTTGGTGTTTCAGTCTTTGAGAGCCCCTAAGAGTCCAAGGGTTAATTAACTTCTGTGGTTCTTTCTATGGAGTTCTTATCACCTTCGGAGCCCTCAATCCTTCCTTCAACTCTCCCATGAAATTTCCCAAGCTCCATCCACAGTTTGGCCATAGATCAATGTATTTAAGTCAGCTGCTGGGTGGAGTCTCTCAGAGGACAGCCATATTAGCCGTTTGTTTTCAAGTATATCAGAGTATCACTAATAGTGTCAAGAGACTGGTGCTTGCCCATGGGATGTGTCTCTACTTGTACTGGTTATTGCTTAGCTACTCCCACAGTCTTTATCCCATCCCTTCATTTCTTCTTCTATTTTTTAAATTTTATTTTATTTTCCACTCCATATTCCATTCCCTACCCACTCTTCCACCCTCCAACTGCTCCACATCTGACACCTCCTTCCTACCTCCCCCGCCCCTGGTCTCCACATGAGTGCCCCCACCCCTCACCCCACCTGACCTCTAAACAACCTGGAGCCTCTAGTCCCTTGAGGGTTAGGTGTATCATCTCTGAAAGAACACAGACCCAGAAGTCCTCTACTGTATGTGTGTTGGGGGTCTCATATCAGCTGGTGTATGCTGATTGTTTAGTGTTCCAGTGTTTGAGAGATCTTGGGAGTCCAGATTAATTGAGACTACTGGTCCTCCTTCAGGATCGCCCTTCTCTTCAGCTTATTTCAGCCTCCCTAATTCAACAACAGGGGTCAGCTGCTTCTGTCCATTGGTTGGGTACAAATACCTGCATCTGACTCTTTCAGCTTCTTGTTCGGTCTTTCAGCGGGCAGTCATAGGTTCCCTTTTTGTGAGCTCTCCTTACACTCAGTAACAGTGTCAGACCTTGGTACCTCACCTTGAGCTGGATCCCACATTGGGCCTGTCGCTGGACCTTCCTTTCCTCAGACTCTTCTTCATTTCCATCTCTGTAATTCTTTCAGACAGGGATAATTATGGATCAGAGATGTGAATGTGGGATGGCAACCCCTTCCCTTACTTAATGCCCTGTCTTCCAACTGGAGGTGGGCTGTACAAGTTCCCTCTCCCTACTGTCTGGCATTTCATCTAAGGTTCCTGATAGTCTCTTATCTCCCAGGTCTCTGGTGTTTTCTGGAGGGTCCTCCCAACCTCCTACTTCCTGAGGTTACCTGTTTTCATTCTTTCTAATGACCCTCAGGGCTTTAGTCCTTTTCCCTCACCCAATACCAGATCAAGTTCCCCTCTTTTGGGTCAAAAGATCTTGGGTCATTCGGTGTCCCTATTGCTCCAATGGGCTTTCTACATTAGGTGACTTCTTCAGATTCCATATCTCTACTGCTTTGAGTCTCAGTTAAAATTACCCCCAATGATCTTGGGTTCCTCCCTTGTCCCAGGTCTCTGTTAGTTACTTGAGATGTCCCTACCTCCCCACCAGTTTCAGATTTCTGTTCATTCTCATGGCCATCTGGCCTTCTCTACTGTGTCTCTGCACATCTGATCTAGAATCTCTCTATTCTCCTCTGATCCCCTCTCCCACCCAGTCCCCTCCCTCTATATGCCTCCTATGAGTATTTTATTCTTGCTTCTAAGTAATATTCAAAGTAATATTCAAGAATTCTACTTTGAGCCTTCCTTCTTGTTTAGCTTTGTTAGATCTGTGGAGTATAGCATGTCTATCTTGTACTTTATGGTTAATATCCACTTATAATTGAGCTCATATACCATGCATGTCCTTTTGGGTCTGAATTACTTCATTCAAGATTATATTATCATGCAGATTATGTATCTGGTGGACTATATTGACTGATTTTTATATGTTGAACCATTCATGCATCTCTGGGTTGATGTCTACTTGATCATACAGGAGGATCTTTTCTATGTCTTAGATTTGGTTTGCAAGTATTCTACTGAGAATTTTCACACCTTTGTTCATCATGGAAATTATTGGTCTGTAATTCCAGTTTTTGTTGAATATTTTTAGGCTTTACATATCAGTATGCCACTTTTGTAAATATATGCAAAACACTCTCAATCTACCACAAGTACATGTGTTCAACTATGTTTCTTGACATTTTACTCATAGTAATGAGAAATCTGAAACAACCTAGATGTCCCTCAAATGAAGAATGGATAAAGAAAATCTGGCATATTTACACAAAGGTGTGATATTCTGCCTTTAGAAAAAAAAATGGCATCATGAAATTTGCAAATTTGCTTCCAAATGAATGGAGCTAAAAAGAAAAATTTCTGAAGTGAGTGTGGTAACCCATACCTCAAAGCACAAACTTGATATGTGCTCACTTACATGTAGCTATTAGCTCTTAAGTAAAGGATAACCACACTGCAATCCACAGATAAAAGAGGCCAAGTACTAAGGCAGGCTATAAGGGGACACATGAGTATTAGAAGATGAAATACATTAGATTTTGTAGGTCGACTGAGGACAGAAGAGATCTAGTGAGGGAGGACAGAATGGAGAAATAGAGTATGTAGAGTGGTGACTGAAATCGGAGTGTCTTTTGGGGGCAATCTTGAAACATAATGCAGTGAGAATGTCTTGAAACCTTATTGAAATGCTAGCATTGAAATGACCTCTTCTGAAACCAGGCAAAGCTTCCAGTATAGTGACTAAGACATCAACCTAGACACAATACTTTCAACCCACAATCTAAAGATAATGTTTGTGTGTGGCTCAAAGCTTATGTGAGTGGTCAAACTATGACTGGTCTAACTTTAAGCACAAGCCATAAAAGCAATCCCTTGCCAGACATTGCCTGGCTGCCCAGGAACAAGAAGCTGGATGGTTTAGGGAACTAAGGCAGAACCATACAAGATTCACCAAACAAACAAATAAGCAAACAAACAAACAAAGACCAAAGAAAAAACACACAAACACACACAAAAATACACAAATGTAAAACAAATTAAAACGAAAGAAAGTCAATAAAATGATTCTTAATGTTATTGGTATACTTATGGGTTGCTGCCTATTATAAGCAGAGGCTTCTTCTGGGAGTAAATAAGCACAAATGCAGACAGCCATAATCAAACATTAGAGGAAGCTCAGGGAACCCTAGGAGTAAGTGAAGGATTATAGAAGTCAGAGTAATCTAGGACACCAGGAGAATACAGAATCACTATGCAGGATTCAAACGGCTCACAACCATGGAGCTTAAGTGTTGTAGCTGTTTTGCTTGAGGTATTTGTGGAACTCCTAACAGTGGGAGAGGTGTTTGTCTTTGACTCTTTTACCTGCTCCTGGGGCCCTTTTCCTTCTATTCGGATGCCTCCTTCAGTCTTGATATGTGGGGCTGTGCCTATTTGCATCTTGTCATGTCATGCTCTGTTGGTATGAGACGCCTGCTATTTTCTGAATGGACAAAGAGGAGCAGTGGATCTGGGGAGAGAAGACATGTCTGAGGAGCTGGGGGTGATGACTGTGCTTGAGATGTACTGTATGCAAGAATAATAAGGAAAAAGAAAAAGCAGATAGTATAGTGATATCAGTAGGAGTGTGTGTGTGTGTGTGTGTGTGTATGTGTGTATTTGTGTATCACTTTCTACTTACAGTATACAGGTTAAAAAGGCTGACATTCTTCAATGTGTACAGAAGTGTGATTTTAAAACTTTAAACATAGAAGAATACAAAATTGTCCTAGATATTTTTCATTCTAAGAACATAGAATATAGAAGAAATTGGTGAAGGAGAAGAATATGACCAAAATGGATTTAAATTTAAAAATTGTTTTAAATAATACAAAAATATAAGAAAAAAATCTAAATGTAAAGGAATTACATCACACTCTATCATGTAGTTCAAAACCTTGTACCTGCCCTAATCAATTCGTGAAGGAAAATGGGAGGATTTGTTGTTATATGAGATGGCTTTTATATTTCACCACCTGATTGTCCTCAGAAAAATGTTCTAGATTCTCATCTCCACACATTGCAGTTGAAATACCATGCTTTATTTTAATTATTTCCACTAAGAAAATCTCCTTCAAATGTATCTTGACTCTACTTCATAACATGCAAGTAATTAAATACACCCTTGTAAGGTTGCATTTTAATGGTCTTTGAGCCAAGAATGTTAAATATGAAAAATATTTTTCTATCATTAATACCTTCAGTGACACTGATGGCACCCCTGAGATGTGTTTTCCTTTAGTCCTATATTTCACCTCAAATCTGATTGCTATTACCACCTTGGTTTCTTAATCTCAAATGCAGAATACATTTCATTCTAAGAAAATGTGTATTATGAATCAGCACACAGGGTTGAACACTCACCTCACATTTTCATTCATCATAATATGATTTTTCAGATTTCTACCATTAGTTCATTATTTCATGAAATCATTTCCAATAAGAAACATAAGATGTCTTCACTTAGAAAAATAGGTACAATAGTAAGAATTAGGAAAGTACTTTTATGGCTAAGTCCACCCCCATTGAGCTCTGAGGGTCTCCTTCTCCTCTGGTCTCTGGTACTTTCCAGATGGTTCCATCCTAGCCAAATTGGGGAGAAGGAACTTGAAGAGTCTACCTTGACTAGACAGACAAGGCCTCAAGTGGAGGGACAGGGTTACCAACCCACAGTCAATCTTTCTGACCCAGAACTGTTCCTGTCGAAAAGAACTGCAGGGACAAAAATTGAGAAGAGACTGAGGGAAGGACAATCCAACGACTAACCCAACTTGCCATCCCAACTTGCTCATGGGTGGTAGAGGGGAACCATGGTCTGACACTATTAATGGTGATATAATGTGTTTACAGATGGGAGACTGGCATGGCTGTCCTCCAAGAGACCCAACGAACTAACTTGCACCTATTCGTTTGTCGGAAGTTGGGGACCCCTATGGTTGCATTATGGGAAGGATTGCAGACACTGAAATGGAGAGTAACCCCATGGGAAGACCAGCAGTCTCAACTAACCCAGACCCAGGGAGCTTCCAAAGACTGAGCCACCAACCAGGAGCATGCAAGGCTCTTGGCACATATATAGCAGAGGTCTGCCTGCTCTGGCCTCAGTAGGAGAAGATGAGCTTAATCCTCCAGACATTTGAGACCCCAGAGAAGGGGGAGGTCTGGTGGGAGGCACCCTCTTGGAGGGAAGGGGAAGGAGGAATGGGATGAGTAACTGAAATTCTTAAAATAAAAAAGGGCTAGTATTATTAAATATTCCTAAAGTTGCTCAGATATGTACATTTGGGAAGGTTGTGCCAGCACATGACCAATGCAGATACAGATACTAGCAGCCAACTATCAGATTGAATTTGGGGACCTGGGTGGGGGAGCTGGCAGAAGTACTGGAGGAGCAGAGGAAGATTTTGACCCCATAGGAAGAACAATGTCAGCTGGCTGGACCATCCTGTGCTCCCAGGGACTAGACCACCAACCAAGGAATGTACAGGGAAGGATTCATGTCTCTAAATACATATGTAGTAGAGAATGACCTTGTCTGATATCAGTGGAAATGGTGGCTCTTGGTAATGTGGAGGTTTGATGCCCCAGCATGCTGAGGTGGTAGGGCAAGAGTGGGTAGGTGAGTTGGGGAGAGCCTTCCTAGAGGCAAATAGAAGGAGGAGGGAATAGGGCAGATGGGATAGAGCGGTTGTGGAGGGATTACTGGGAAGGGGAATATCATTTGAGATGTAAACAAATGGAATAGTTAAAATAGAGAGACAGAGAGAACAACTAGTAAAAGCTACCTCAGACAACGATAAAGTTGGATAAATCTTCTGCCCCCAATAAAATAAAAATAAAGGGGACAGGCGGGAGCCACAGAATCACTGAGGCAGCACCCTTTTGGGGCTGCAGACATCCAGCACCCTCCCAGCCGGAGGACAGTGATCAACCCTGCAGGGAGCACCATCTTGGCTCCAGGGCTCCGCCAAACTTAGTCTGCAGAGGTGAGAGTGAGGACCACAGAGGCAGACAGCTTCTGGGACAGGCGGGAGCCACAGAGCCACTGAGGCAGCACCCTTTTGGGGCCGCAGACATCCGGCACCCTCCCAGCCGGAGGACAGTGATCTGCCCTGCAGGGAATGCCATCTTGGCTCCGGGACTCCACAGAACTTAGTCTGCAGAGGTGAGAGTGAGGACCACAGAGGCAGACAGCTTCTGGGACAGGCGGGAGCCACAGAGCCACTGAGGCAGCACCCTTTTGGGGCCGCAGACATCCTGAACCCTCCCAGCTGGAGGACAGTGATCTGCACTGCAGGGAGCACCAACTTGGCTCCGGGACTCTGCCGAACTTAGTCTGCAGAGGTGAGAGTGAGGACCACAGAGGCAGACAGCTTCTGGGACAGGCGGGAGCCACAGAGTCGTTAAGGCAGCACCCTTTTGGCACTGCAGACATCCAGCACCCTCCCAGCCGGAGGACAGTGATCCACCCTGCAGGGAGCACCATCTTGGCTCCAGGGCTCCGCCAAACTTAGTCTGCAGAGGTGAGAGTGAGGACCACAGAGGCAGACAGCTTCTGGGACAGGCGGGAGCCACAGAGCCGCTGAGGCAGCACCCTTTTGGGACTGCAGACATCCGGCACCCTCCCAGCCAGAGGACAGTGATCTGCCCTGCAGGGAACGCCATCTTGGCTCCGGGGCTCCACCGAACTTAATCTGTAGAGGTGAGAGTGAGGACCACAGAGGCAGACAGCTTCTGGGACAGGCGGGAGCCACAGAGCCGCTGAGGCAGCACCCTTTTGGGACTGCAGACATCCGGCACCCTCCCAGCCAGAGGACAGTGATCTGCCCTGCAGGGAGCGCCATCTTGGCTCCAGGCCTCCGCTGAACTTAGTCTGCAGAGGTGAGAGTGAGGACCACAGAGGCAGACAGCTTCTGGGACAGGCGGGAGCCACAGAGCCGCTGAGGCAGCACCCTTTTGGCGCTGCAGACATCCAGCACCCTCCCAGTTGGAGGACAGTGATCTGCCCTGCAGGGAGCGCCATCTTGGCTCCGGGGCTCCACCGAACTTAATCTGTAGAGGTGAGAGTGAGGACCACAGAGGCAGACAGCTTCTGGGACAGGCGGGAGCCACAGAGCAGCTGAGGCAGCACCCTTTTGGGACTGCAGACATCCGGCACCCTCCCAGCCAGAGGACAGTGATCTGCCCTGCAGGGAGCGCCATCTTGGCTCCAGGGCTCCACCGAACTTAGTCTGCAGAGGTGAGAGTGAGGACCACAGAGGCAGACAGCTTCTGGGACAGGCGGGATCCACAGAGACGCTGAGGCAGCACCCTTTTGGGACTGCAGACATCCGGCTCCCTCCCAGCCAGAGGACAGTGATCTGCCCTGCAGGGAGCGCCATCTTGGCTCCAGGGCTCCGCCGAACTTAGTCTGCAGAGGTGAGAGTGAGGACCACAGAGGCAGACAGCTTCTGGGACAGGCGGGAGCCACAGAGCCGCTGAGGCAGCACCCTTTTGGGACTGCAGACATCTGGCACCCTCCCAGCCGGAGGATAGTGATCTGCCCTGCAGGGAGCGCCATCTTGGCTCCGGGGCTCCGCTGAACTTAGTCTGCAGAGGTGAGAGTGAGGACCACAGAGGCAGACAGCTTCTGGGACAGGCGGGAGCCACAGAGCCGCTGAGGCAGCACCCTTTTGGGGCCGCAGACATCCGGCACCCTCCCAGCTGGAAGACAGTGGTCTGCCCTGCACATGAGCCCTCTGCCTCAGGAGCAGGGAGCACATCTTGGATCCAGGACTCCACTGAACTTAGTCAGTTAGTCTGCACAGCTGGGAGAGTGCACCACAGAAGCCTACAGCTTCTGTTACTTGCCAAAGCAACACAGCATCTGGGAAAGGTCCTGTTTTCCGCCTTCTTCTTCGGCCAGGAGGAGGTCCAAACGCCAGATATCTGTACACCTTCCTTAAGAGGAAAGCTTGTCAGCAGGGAGTGCTCTAACCACTGAAACTCAGAGGAGAGAGCCTGTCTCCCAGGTCTGCTGACAGACAATACTCAGAATCACCAGAAGAACAACCTCTGAACAGAGACAACTATAACAACTCCAGAGATTACCAGATGGCGAGAGGTAAACGTAAGAATCTTACTAACAGAAACCAAGACCACTCACCATCATCAGGACCCAGCACTCCCACTTTGCCCAGTCCAGGGCACCCCAACACACCTGAAAAGCTAGACCTGGATTTAAAAGCATATCTCATGATGATGATAGAGGACATCAAGAAGGACTTTAAAGAACTACAGGAGAACATGGCTAAAGAGTTACAAGTCCTTAAAGAAAAACAGGAAAACACAACCAATCTGGTAGAAGTCCTTAAAGAGAAACAGGAAAACACATCCAATCAGATGATGGAAATGAACAAAACCATACTAGACCTAAAAAGGGAAGTAGACACAATAAAGAAAACCCAAAATGAGGCAACACTGGAGATAGAAACCCTAGGAAAGAAATCTGGGACCATAGATGCGAGCATCAGCAACAGAATACAAGAGATGGAAGAGAGAATCTCAGGTGCAGAAGATTGCATAGAGAACATCGGCACAACAATCAAGGAAAATGGAAAATGCAAAAAGATCCTAACTCAAAACATCCAGGAAATACAGGACACAATGAGAAGACCAAACCTACGAATAATAGGAGTGGATGAGAATGAAGATTTTCAACTCAAAGGACCAGTAAACATCTTCAACAAAATTATAGAAGAAAATTTCCCAAATCTAAAGAAAGAGATGCCCATGAACATACAAGAAGCCTACAGAACTCCAAATAGGCTGGACCAGAAAAGAAATACCTCCCGACACATAATAATCAGAACAACAAATGCACTAAATAAAGATAGAATACTAAAAGCAGTAAGAGAAAAAGACCAAGTAACATATAAAGGCAAGCCTATCAGAATTACACCAGATTTTTTCACCAGAGACTATGAAAGCCAAAAGATCCTGGACAGATGTTATACAGACACTAAAAGAACACAAATTCCAGCCCAGGCTACTATACCCAGCCAAACTCTCAATTAACATAGATGGAGAAACCAAAGTATTCCACGACAAAACCAAATTCACACATTATCTCTCCACGAATCCAGCCTTTCAAAGGATAATAACAGGAAAAAACCAATACAAGGACGGGAACCACGCCCTAGAAACAACAAGAAGGTAATCCCTCAACAAACCTAAAAGAAGACAGCCACAAGAACAGAATGCCAACTTTAACAACAAAAATAACAGGAAACAACAATTACTTTTCCTTAATATCTCTTAATATCAATGGACTCAACTCCCCTATAAAAAGACATAGACTAACAAACTGGCTACACAAACAAGACCCAACATTTTGCTGCTTACAGGAAACTCATCTCAGAGAAAAAGATAGACACTACCTCAGAATGAAAGGCTGGAAAACAATTTTCCAAGCAAATGGTAGGAAGAAACAAGCTGGAGTAGCCATTCTAATATCTGATAAGATTGACTTCCAACCCAAAGTCATCAAAAAAGACAGGGAGGGGCACTTCATACTCATCAAAGGTAAAATCCTCCAAGAGGAACTATCAATCCTGAATATCTATTCTCCAAATACAAAGGCAGCCTCATTCATTAAAGAAACTTTAGTAAATCTCAAAGCACACATTGCACCTCATACAATAATAGTGGGAGACTTCAACACACCACTTTCCCCAATGGACAGATCATGGAAACAGAAACTAAACAGGGACACACTGAATTTAACAGAAGTTATGGATCAAATGGATCTGGCAGATATCTACAGAACATTTTACCCTAAAACAAAAGGATATACCTTCTTCTCAGCACCTCATGGTACCTTCTCCAAAATTGACCACGTAATTGGGCACAAAACAGGAATCAACAGATACAAAAATATTAAAATTGTCCCATGCATCCTATCAGATCACCATGGACTAAGGCTGATCTTCAATAACAAAATAAATAATAGAAATCCAACATTCACGTGGAAACTGAACAACACTCTTCTCAATGATACCTTGGTCAAGGAAGGAATAAAGAAAGAAATTAAGGACTTTTTAGAGTTCAATGAAAATGAAGCCACAACATACCCAAACTTATGGGACACAATGAAAGCATTTCTAAGAGGAAAACTCATACCTCTGAGTGCCTCCAAAAAGAAACTAGAAAGAGCACACATTAGCAGCTTGACAACACACCTAAAAGCACTAGAACAAAAGGAAGCAAATTCACCCAAAAGGAGTAGACAGCAGGAAATAATCAAACTCAGGGGCGAAATCAATCAAGTGGAAACAAGAAGAACTATTCAAAGAATCAACCAATCAAGGAGCTGGTTCTTTGAGAAAATCAACAAGATAGATAAACCCTTAGCCAGACTCACCAGAGGGCACAGGGAAAGCATTCTAATTAACAAAATCAGAAATGAGAAATGAGACATAACAACAGATCCTGAAGACATCCAAAACACCATCAGATCCTTCTACCAAAGGCTATACTCAACAAAACTGGAGAACCTGGATGAAATGGAGAAGTTCCTAGACAGATACCAGGTACCAAAGTTGAACCAAGATCAGGTTAATGATCTAAACAGCCCTATATCCCCCAAACAAATAGAAGCAGTCATTAATAGTCTCCCAACCAAAAAAAGCCCAGGACCAGATGGGTTTAGTGCAGAGTTCTATCAGAACTTCAAAGAAGATCTAATCCCAGTTCTTCACAAACTATTCCACAAAATAGAAACAGAAGGTACTCTACCCAACTCATTCTATGAAGCCACAATTACTCTGATACCTAAACCACAAAAAGACCCAACAAAGATAGAAAACTTCAGACCAATATCCCTTATGAATATTGATGCAAAAATCCTCAATAAAGTTCTTGCTAACCGAATCCAAGAACACATCAAAACAATCATCCATCCTGACCAAGTAGGTTTCATCCCAGTGATGCAGGGATGGTTCAATATACGGGAATCCATCAATGTAATCCAGTATATAAACAAACTCAAAGACAAAAACCACATGGTCATCTCTTTAGATGCAGAAAAAGCATTTGACAAGATCCAACACCCATTCATGATAAAAGTCTTGGAAAGATCAGGAATTCAAGGCCCACAGCTAAACATGATAAAAGCAATCTACAGCAAACCAGTAGCCAACATCAAAGTAAATGGTGAGAAGCTTGAAGCAATCCCTCTAAAATCAGGGACTAGACAAGGCTGTCCACTTTCTCCATACCTATTCAACATAGTACTTGAAGTCCTAGCCAGAGCAATTCGACAACAAAAGGAGATCAAAGGGATACAAATTGGAAAAGATGAAGTCAAAATATCACTTTTTGCAGATGATATGATAGTATATATAAGTTACCCTGAAAATTCCACCAGAGAACTCCTAAGCCTGATAAACAGCTTCGGTGAAGTAGCTGGATATAAAATTAACTCAAACAAATCAATGGCCTTTCTCTACACAAAGAATAAACAGGCTGAGAAAGAAATTAGGGAAACAACACCCTTCTCAATAGTCACAAATAATATAAAATATCTTGGCGTGACTCTAACTAAGGAAGTGAAAGATCTGTATTATAAAAACTTCAAGTCTCTTAAGAAAGAAATTCTAGAAGATCTCAGAAGATGGAAATATCTCCCATGCTCATGGATTGGCAGGATCAACATTTTAAAAATGGCTATCTTGCCAAAAGCAATCTACAGATTCAATGCAATCCCGATCAAAATTCCAACTCAATTCTTCAACGAAATAGAAAGTGCAATCTGCAAATTCATCTGGAATAACAAAAAACCTAGGATAGCAAAAACTCTTCTCAAGGATAAAAGAACCTCTGGTGGAATCACCATGCCGGACCTAAAGCTTTACTACAGAGCAATGTGATAAAAACGGCGTGGTACTGGTATAGTGACAGACAAGTAGACCAATGGAATAGAATTGAAGACCCAGATATGAACCCACACACCTACGGTCACTTGATCTTCAACAAGGGAGCTAAAACCATCCAGTGGAAGAAAGACAGCATTTTCAACAAATGGTGCTGGCACAACTGGTTGTTTTCATGTAGAAGAATACGAATCGATTCATTCCTATCTCCTTGTACTAAGGTCAAGTCTAAGTGGATCAAGGAACTTTACATAAAACCAGAGACACTGAAACTTATAGAGCAGAAAGTGGGGAAAAGCCTAGAAGATATGGGCACAGGGGGAAAATTCTTGAATAGAACAGCAATGGCTTGTGCTGTAAGATCGAGAATTGACAAGTGGGACCTCATGAAACTACAAAGCTTCTGCAAGGCAAAAGACACCATCAATAAGACAATAAAACCACCAACAGATTGGGAAAGGATCTTTACCTATCCTAAATCAGACAAGGGTCTAATATCCAATATATATAAGGAACTCAAGAAGGTGGACTCCAGAAAGTCAAATAACCCCATTAAAAAATGGGGCTCAGAACTGAACAAAGAATTCTCACCTGAAGAATACCAAATGGCAGAGAAGCACCTGAAAAAATGTTCAACATCCTTAATCATCAGGGAAATGCAAATCAAAACAACCCTGAGATTCCACCTCATACCAATCAGAATGGCTAAGATCAAAAATTCAGGTGACAGCAGATGCTGGCAAGGATGTGGAGAAAGAGGAACACTCCTCCATTGTTGGTGGGGTTGCAAGCTTGCACAACCACTCTGGAAATCAGTCTGGAGGTTCCTCAGAAAATTGGACATAGTACTACTGGAGGATCCAGCAATACCTCTCCTGGGCATATATCCAGAAGATGTCCCAACCGGTAAAAAGACACATGCTCCACTATGTTCATAGCAGCCCTATTTATAATAGCCAGAAGCTGGAAAGAACCCAGATGTACCTCAACAGAGGAATGGATACAGAAATTATGGTACATCTACACAATGGAGTACTACTCAGCTATTAAAAAGAATGAATTTATGAAATTCCTAGCCCAATGGATGGACCTGGAGGGCATCATCTTGAGTGAGGTAACACAATCACAAAGGAACTCACACAATATGTATTCACTGATAAGTGGATATTAGTCCAAAACTTATTATATCCAAGATATAAGATACAATTTGCTAAACACATGAAACTCAAGAAGAATGAAGACCATAATGTGGACACTGTGCCCCTTCTTAGAATTGGGAACAAAACACCCATGGAAGGAGTTACAGAGATAAAGCTTGGAGCTGTGATGAAAGGATGGACCACCTAGAGACTGCAGTATCCAGGGATCCATCCCATAATCATCTTCTAAATGCGGACACCATTGCATACACTAGCAAGATTTTGCTGAAAGGACCCAAAGATAGCTGTCTCTTGTGAGACTATGCAGGGGCCTAGCAAACACAGGAGTGGATGCTCACAGTCAGCTATTGGATGTATCACAGGGCTCCCAATCGAGAAGCTAGAGAAAGTACCCAAGGAGCTAAAGGGATCTGCAACCCTATAGTTGGAACAACATTATGAACTAACCAGTACCCTGGAGCTCTTTTCTCTAGCTGCATATGTATCGAAAGATGGCCTATTCGGCCATCACTGGAAAGAGATGCCCATTGGACTTGCAAACTTTATATGCCCCAATATAGGGGAATGCCAGGGCCAAAAGAATGGGAATGGGTGGGTAGGGAAGTGGGGGGCGCTATGGGGGACTTTTGGGATAGCATTGGAAATGTAATTGAGGAAAATATGTAATAAAAAAAAAAACAAAAAAAAACAAAAAAAAATAAAAATCAATGCCAAACATATACCTATGTATCTAATAAGTGGTAATATATCAAGCATTTAATAAACTGAAATTTTTAATACCATAAATATATTTACTGCAATAAAATTGCCAACAGATCTAAATAGATATATTCTAAAGAGAAAACTTAAAAACGAATAAGACACACATACACACACAAACACACATACAAACATCTTCAGCATCACTAATGATTAAGTGATTGTCAGTGTAAAACATAGTGACAAATCAGCTCACCTCATCAAGAATGATTATTATTGCAAAAGCTAATGATAGCAAGTTTGGAAAAAAGGTGTTGAGAATCATCTCAACATCTCAAAGCTAAAACCATCTCATACTTAGTGGAATTACAAATTATAGCATACAGTTTGTTCATTTAACCTACTTCCTCACATAGCCTAGGCTGACCTCAAACTTGCTATTGAGATGAGCATGACCTTGAATTATTGTTTTTCTTGTCTTCATCTCCTAGGATTACTAGGACATTTAGACATTTGAGACCACAGACAGAATTATATATATTTTAGAAAATACTAGGGTGTTTTCATTTTTTTCAGAAAATTAAATCAGAATTCTCATGTGTTCATGAACTTCCCTTACAGAGCCAAAGGCAATGAAATAAGTTGCCCTCCCACATCCATTACAGTGTTTTTGAGTTGTTCATAGTAGCCAAGAAATGGAAACATTCTATGTACCTCATTTTATGAGGATATAAATAAAAATCAAGCCACTGTCACTTGTGACAGCATAAATAGGATGATAATTGATCTATTGTATGTGATAAGTGAAGCACAAAAATAGAAGTCTTGCTTAATTATACACAAAAGAGCATTATTGGAATTGATCATAACATTGGTAGTCAAGTGGCATCTACTACAGAGCTAAGAAAAGGGATGGCAGAGACAGAGACAGAGAATGGACATGTGTAGAAAGTTACAATAACCTAAGAATAAGAGATTCTAATGTTAGTGAACTTCTCTATGAATGTAGATTATAATAATATATTGTACATTTTAAAAAGATAGAAAACAGCATTAAACATGGATGTTGAAATGTCTACAAAGTAGGCTGTGGAGTTCTCTAAATATATGCCCAGAAACTGGATAGCTTAATAATTCTATCCATATGTTTTGTGTAACTTCAAACAGATTTTCACAATGGCTAAGTTATTTTTTATTTCCAATTCAATTCTTGATTCATGCAACTGTAGCTGCAATTCTATTTAATATTTTAGAGAAATAGAACCAAACTAGATGCACACGAACAGAACAATGGCAATGGGAATGTAGTACATACATAAAGTAGGATTCTGTTAAGTTTTTAATAAAAATGAAATCACAAAATTTGCACGAAGATGGGTGAACCTGGAACTTTAATATTGAGATGATCCAAAATCAGAAGTAATAAAATGAAATAAAA
Source organism: Mus caroli (assembly GCF_978045245.1). NCBI lineage: Eukaryota > Metazoa > Chordata > Mammalia > Rodentia > Muridae > Mus > Mus caroli. The sequence continues at coordinate 80,907,185 of NW_028227257.1, read as the reverse complement.
TAAAATAAAAAACAAAATAAAGTAATAAAGCCAACATGTTCTCTTCACATATATACCCAGCCCATAATGCATGCATGTGCATATGCAAAATGGTGTTCATGAAGGAACATTATAAAATTTAGAAAGGTGACCAGGAGAAGATAATATTAGGTGATGAAAAAGGACAGAATTCAGGCAAACAATGTTGCAGATAGCCCTGGGGCTAATTGTATTTGATGTTAATTCTGTTATTCTGTGAGGGGTTGTGAATGAACAAGGAATAAGTCAGCACTGAGGTGATTTCCTGAAAACTTTCTTCCCACCTTAATTTATAAGTAAAGGCTAGAGCTGATGATTGGGCAGAGAAAGAGGGTAAGGTAGAACTGAAGGTTTTGTGAGAGAAAGAGAGCGAAAGAGGACAATGGAGGAAGAAGAAGAACCAAAGTGGAGCAGAAGCACCTGGCCTGGAGAAACCACAAGTTATAAAGGATCTCTTATATGGGGAAGACTGTAGTGTAGTGGTAGATCTGCCCAATCTAGGTGCACAGAATGTATTCATATTAATTGAGTTGTGTTTATATTGCCTGGGCTTATTTGGGTTAAAGATTTACCACAACATGAACCATAAAAGAAGACAGTAATGCAGAGCTCATTATATCTTTCTAGTTTCAATTCTTTTGTTGTTTTTCATAGTGAATAAACACATAGGTGAGAAGTCATAGTTGGAGTTGGAGAAGACTACTTCCTCTCAAATTTCACCCTAGTGGTATGTGCTTCCCAGGAATGCCATACCTCCTAAAACCATCACAAATAGGGAACTAACTTTTCAAATACTTGAGCCTATATTGGGCATATTCCATTCCAACAGACACACTCCCCAACAACTAAGTACTTCTGTAAAAAATAAAATAAAATAAAATAAGTATAAAATAATACTAGGGTATGGTGAATTGATATTTTATTTTTGCTATTGTTCTCATGTTATAAAGGATAAGATAATAGGTCCGGCTCATTCTGCATTCTGCCTTTATTAACATAGTGTACTGACAACAGGTCTCCCCATTAGCTTTAGAAACATAGGTTTAAATACCAACACAGTGACAAGAAGCAATTACTTTCCTAGCATTACTGTGAAATGATTTTAAACCAACACAACTTGTACATGAATTTGGAAAGCATCTAAAGCGTCTTAGACTCACATTTTATAAACAGGATATGAAAGTGCATTCCATTCAAAACACCCCATGAGGGTATAATATGCTGTGAGAGTTGACAGATTTCTGTTCACAACAGAGAGCTCCTATTTTCCAATTTGATAATTAGAATTGATTACAAAGTATTGTCCATTCAAGGAGCAAGAGAAAAACATCAATGTTCTCATCTGTGGTTATTTCCAAATTCTTTATTTATTTCCTCTATAATTTGCATAGCTTTTAAAGATGCATTCTTAATCCAATTTAACAGCTTTATAATTGGGTTCCTATTTGCTAGAGGAAATAGAAACCTTTTACCCTCATGACTAGCATTTTAACTTTGAAATACTTTTGTATGAAATGTGAGTTTTTGTTCTGAGAAACTGTTGCTTTAATGCCATTTCCAATTAGAAATATAGGAGTAGTTACAAAGCTCATTTTCACACACTGATCAAAGTCCACGACAGTAACATTTACCATTTGGCATTTCAATCAAATCAGTAACCGTACATCACTGAAATCAGCTTTTCTCTAAGCCCATTTAGTGACGTGGCAAGTAGCTAGGTGCTTTTCTAAAATCCTAGCTGGAGCTCACTTTTAACAATAGGATTCAGATACACTGTACACACCAAAGAAGAAATATTTTTTAAAAAATTATAACTTTAAAGTTACTGATTTTCCTATTCTATCTTTAAATGTCATGTTCTCCAATATAATATATCCTTCATTAATCTCGGTGTTTAATATTCCAAATCCATTTTACATTATTAGTTTGGTTTGTTTCTTGTAGTGCCTGTTCTAGCTTGAAGATTAAATTTTGCATAAATGCAATATATCTGAACATAATAAATGTCCCCAATAACTACTTTGTTATTCCTTCAGAATTCTATTTTTTGGAAAAACTTTTTGACTATATTTTACATATTCTTTGAAAACATTTTTCATTCGTAAAGTAGATTTTTATCATCTCTCCATAACTTCCTCCCTCTAGCTCCCTCACCCAGTGCTTCAAATCAATCTCTTTCTGAACTTCATTTCCTCTCTTATAGTTGTGACTTCTTTAAAATTGTTCAATATTTTAAACTTAAGGGGGTGAATCAGAATTTCTTTATGTGAAAAGTGATAATGTATGGAAATATAAGACCTCTAGTTTTAACATGAGCCTTTTCTGTCCTGTGTTATATTCTGTGACATAAAAAACACCAGAAAGTCAAAAGCTTGCACCTTAAGCAGAAGAAACTGCCATGTTCTCCAGCTATTTAAGATATAGTCTTATGGAGAGAGAGATAAAATTGGGGCTTAGAGTACTTGTTGCTTTTACAGTGGACCCTGAATCAGTCCCCAGAAAACACATGGTGACATGAAATTATCTGAAATTCCCGTTGACTATTATAGTAATAATTCAGACTTAAAGAAAAATAAAATCTCAGACAAATGAGTGGAAATAAAAAAAATATTTTATTGTGTAACACAGTCCTAGAAAGAGAAACAATAAATTGCTCTTTAACTTACAGTTTCTACCTCCAAGTCTTTCTGTCTTGATATATAACCTGGACTCAACCTCAAAAACAAACAAACAAAAAATCATAAAAATAAAAGTTGAAAGGGGCAGGGAAAGAACTCTAAAAAGAGGAATAACAAAACACATGCAATATGAAAGTGTACATGAGAAAAATGGGAGGAAGCTAATAACTGAAAAAGGATAGGAAAGAGGCATAAATAATACAAAGGATGCTTGAAAGAGCCATTGCAATAACATTATTATATATTTAAGACATATAATATAGTATATATATATATATATATATATATATATATATATATATATATATACATGTAAGGTTACATACACTAAACAGGTTTTATTTTGGAATGCATGTCTATATTCCATGTTTATAATAGGGATAATTAGTGAAAACCTGTCCATGCATGGGAGAGAATAAAGGGACATGAAAAATGATGCAAGTATCATATAATCTCAAAATGAAAGGAAATATTAAAATACATGTACAATCTACATATAGTGAAACTATATTACTTGGGATGACTTGCAATGTATCATAGATAAACTAAATACCAATGCCCTAGTAGCAGACATTAAAAAACCTCCTTTGAAAAGTTCAGAGGAGAAATATGACTCTCAAAGTTTTGCAGCCCATTTCTATATCTCTTTGTGGCTTTCCAGACATGGAATGTTGCTTTCAGCTCTTGCTGAAAATACCATGTACTTTGAAGGAGGACTAAGATGATACAATATGGATCTGACTTGAAATTCTCTTTCATGAAGACTAGTGGTGAGAGTACCAAACAGTGATATATTAGCTGCCAAAGGACAAAAACATTCAATACTCCAATCCATCAGCAATGCCTATGAGCCACTACAATGACAAAAATGACTAAATATCACTAAAGGCATCATAGTGACATTTATAGCTTTGTGGTCACCAACAAATGCCTAATTGCACAGAGGGCCCTATCTAACCTCAGAGAAATCATGTCCAGGTCTCTGAAACCAACTTATCACCTGTGGCTACTGGGGTTGTGGCTCTTGGAGGACAAGATGTTCCTGTCGCTTTCCTAAACTCTTATCATTCCTAACTGCAGTCTCAGTGCTTGTTCTTATGCTCTCAGCCCTCACCAAGGAAGCTTCTGTGTTAGCGGGTGGAGGCCATTATAGAAAGTCCTAACTCTTCGAAATGTAAAGAACTGTTCTATATACAACAGAAGCCAAATACTCAAATCTCAGAGCATCTGGGGAGAGGGAGAGGAAAGTAAACGCTGTAGAACCAAGAAGTCTGCTACAAGACTACTATGTCTTCTACATAGGATAGGGAAGCATACCCTTGCATTGTCAATGATACGGCTGCCTAAACAAACGTAAGCAATTATAACAGTAGCTAACATTCTAGTGTGGATTAAAGAAAGCTTATGGCATCCCTCATTTACAGGAAGAGCTACAGAAAGTAATGACTACTGGGAGAGAGAAAAATAGACATTCCCATCCATGAGGACCCTAAATGGATATTTGATACCAAGTAGTCAGCTATACTAGAATATTCATACAAGCAACACTAAATGGACTCGACAAGTTGACATTATACTTAATTGAAAAATAACATATATATGTATATACATGTGTGTGTGTGTGTGTGTGTGTGTGTTGTGTAAAAGGAGACCAGAATTTGAGAAGGAGCAGAGAGATACATAGGAGGAATTGAAGAGAGGAGACATAGGGATAAATGATTTAATTTTATTTTAATTAATGAAAATATATTTTATATACTAAAGCCATTGAACATAATAAAATGAGGCAACTGCCCTTGATGAGTGTTACATTAACAAAATGATCTATAAACACTCTAAATGCTAGATGAAGAGGAGCTTGAATAAATGAACATCTCTCTGGTGATGTCTGCCAGTACTGCCTGTAATAATCCAATTCTTCCAATTTATGTAATAAGAGCATATAGGCTAAAGACAAGAAATGGGATTCCTGAAGCAGGATTAATATATTCAGAAATAAGGACTTATGTCCTGATTTTATTCTCACATTGTCAACAACTGCTTTAAATATTGCTGCTTGAATGAGACACTAGACTTTCTTAGTCCCTCCTTCACCACCTGGACAAACAGTAAGAAACAGATTACGGATTACTGTTGTGGGCAATTTGCATGCGTTTTAATGAGTGGAGACTGCCTTCTCCCTGTTGCTTGCCACTCCTACTGACAGCAGTCCACTAATGATGGCTAATTAAATTTGTGTAATCCTGCCATTGTATTGGAGATGGCATTTTATCAGCTTTTCTCATGTGGCTTCTTGGTGCTTCAGTGTTATAAGGAATAATTTCTCTCAGCCAACATGTTGTTTGTCATTTTTTTTTTCTGGAATGACAGTTCCTCTATTGGTATAAAAACAAAACCAAAAAACAAACAAACAAACACAAAGCCTAATATATCCTGTCCCTAAATATCTTTGACACTCAGCATTTATAATCAAGGATAGGAAAATGATCATCTGATTAGTCAAACAGGCTAATATTCAAAATCCATTTCCAAGAACAAATAATAGAACTGGATTGTGTTCAGGGTGGAAGAGTGACTTAAGTATTATCTCCTACAGTTGTACCTATTCTCTAACCAGAAGAAAGTGGATAGATCTTAATGTATTATATACTTATTCTTAGTTTAATATGAACCACATTTTTATAAAGTAATAAAGATACAATTCTAGAGATGTTATCTCTATTAGACAACATTTTATCTTTATTTTATTCAGTAAGTGAAACATCACTACTGAATATAATTTATATATAGTAAAAATTACTTTAAAATTTTATATAAATATGTCAGAGACCATCCCGTGAGAAAGTGAGCCCTTCACAATCTCCCTAACAGGCCAAATGGCCTTGTACTAAGAGCTGGTTATCACCCCCTTTCCTCCCTATTCCCTTCTTGGCAACTTAGGCTGTAAAAGCTGAATTATAGTCCCCTCTTCCCTATCTCTTCCTGAGTTCCCATGGCCATCCAAGGACATGAGTTACGCCTGAGCCCAGCCTGACCCCCAAGACTGTCAAGGAGGATCAATGTTCTGGAGATAAGATCCAGAGTGCCCGCTGCCTGGCGCCTGACTTCGGCCCTCAAGTCAGCAGATGCCCACTTCTTTGTTCTTTGTACAATTCTCCCTCGACCCCTCCCATATTTCCCGCGATGTATGCTTTAAAAAGAAGGCACCTCAGCCTAATAAACGAGACCTTGATAGGCACCATCTTCTTGGTCTCCCCCCTTCTTTCTCTTCCTCCCATCTCCTTCCAGGTTTGCGGTCCCCCTCTCACCCATGAATAACTGAATCCCGCGGGACGGGATATAAATAGTTTTCTTAAATTAGTTTAAAATTATTATATGTAGGCAGGCATGATATAACACTATGGAGACAGAAGCAGAATGACCTCTGTATGGGATACAGAATTACTCACCACCTAGGCCTATAAAGTGAGAAAGAGTATTCAACCTAAAAGTTATGAAATAAAGGTGCATTCTATGATGATTTTTTTTGTATTTATTATTTAAACATATTTCTGTAAGTTCTGTTCTTATATACAGAAGAAGAAATGATATTTCTTATTTTTCATTTTGGGAATGAGTCTTCCATTTTCCATCAAAGCATGTCTATTTCTAGCATATTTACATTTTATTTAGATTTATATTTAAATATAGACTTACAAGTTCAGTAAGTACTTTGGTGCTCACTGAATATCTTAACTACATCAGAAACCCCAACTGATTTTATCACCAGTGAAGCCCACTCATGGACTCATTTCTTTATTTGATTAGGGAACTTCTTTGTGTAAAAAGTTGTCCCTATTAAAACATCAGGCAGTGTTTTTTACATCTCACATTTACTTATGCAATTTGTCTGTTAAAAGTCTTCTCTAAAATTAGAGATATAAATTTAATCTGGTTGAAGGAGCTGAAAGGGTTTGCAACCCCATAGGAAGAACAACAATATCAATCAACCAGACTGCCCAGAGCTCCCAGGGACTAAAACACCAGCCAAAGAGTACACATGGAGGTACATTTGTAGTAGAGGATGGCCTTGTCGGACATCATTGGGAAGAGAGGTCCTTGGTCCTGTGAAGGCTCGATTCCCTAGTGTAGGAAAATGCCAGGGCGGTGAAGTGGAAGTGGGTGGGTGGGAGGGCGAGCACTCTCAAAAGCAGGGGGAGAGGGAATGGAATGGGGGCGGGGTTGAGGAGGGGAAACCAGAACAGGGAATAACATTTGAAATGTAAATACATAAAATATCCAATAAAAAAATCCTAAAAGAAAATAAAATTGTGTCTATTCCAATTCTCTAGTTTTCTAGGAAGAAGCAAATCCTTTGTACTCTAGTCACAAATGCACAAATATTTACTATCGGTTCTCTTCTGTTTAATAAAATGCCTGTGTTTTAGTTGAAAGATAAAACAATTACTACCATAACATGGATGTAGACATGGAGGCTGCAAATCATCATGCATGAACCTAGCTTAACGCTATTGCTTTTCCAAAAACGCTGAAAGCTTGAAGAAAACCCCTACCAAAGAAAAGTGCATTACTGTCATGTTCCCTACTCTGTTTGTGTCTGACAAGGTAATTGAGGCATGAAAAGCTGTTATTATAAGAAATCGATGACAAATAAAAATTGAAGGGAAAAATCTCAAATGCCAATGAGAAAAGCAAATGACCTACAGTCATATGAGGAAAATAAGTATAGCAAATATGTTTTGACATCTTGTTGGGTTGAGCACCATTTCTCAGAAAAGATTTTCTAGGATAATTTTGGACGTGAGATTATCTTGGAAAGATGAAGGACCTCAACATAAAACCAGATCCACACAATCTAATAGAAGAAAAAGTGGGGAAGAGCCTTGGACTCATTGGCACATAGGGAAGTTTCTTAAACAAAACTCCAGTGGCTCATGCTCTAAGATCAAAATTGATAAATGTGACCTCATGAAATTGAAAAGCTTCTGTAAGGCAAAAGACATAGTCAATAGGACAAATCGGCAACCTACAGAATGGTTAAAAAAAAAAAAAAACACTTCACTAACCCCACATGTAATAAAGAGCTAATAACTGAAATATATAAAGAAATCAAGAAGCTAACCACCAAAACACCAAACAACACAATCAAAAAATAGGGTATAGAACTAAACAGATAATTCACAACAGAGGAATCTCAAGGGGCTGAGAAGCACTTAAAGAAGTGTTCAGAGTCCTTAGTGATCAGGGAAATCCAAATCAAAATGACCCTGAGATTCCACCTTATACCAATCAGAATGGCTAAGATCAAAACTTCAGGTGACAGCACATGTTGAGAAGGATATGGAGAAAGAGAATTACTCAGCAATTGCTTGTGGATTGCAAACTAGTACAAACACTCTGGAAATAAATCTGGAGGTTCCTCAGAAATTTGGAAATAGATCTACCTAAAAAATCCAGCTATGCCTCTCTTGGGAATATATCAAAAAGATGCCCCACCAGGCCACAGGGGTACATGTTCTACTTTGTTCATAGTAGACTTGTTTGTGAAGCTGGAAACAGCCCAGATGTCTGAGAACGGAAGAATAGATACAGAAATTGTCGTTCATTTACACAAAGTAATATGACTCAGCTATTAAGAACAAGGACATCCTGAGTTTTCCAGGAAAATGGATGGAACTAGAAAATATCATCCTGAGTAAGGTAACTCAGACCCCAAAGGACATGCATGGTATGTATTCTCTAATGAGTGAATATTAGCCAAAAAATACAGAATACCCAGGATACAATCCATAGAACTCCAAAAGGTAACCAGCAGAATAGCCCATGTGGGGATGGCTCCATTCCACTTGGGAGGGAGAAGAAAGCAATAAAAGAAGGGGGAAGGAAGAAGGAACCTGAGTGGGAAAGGGGGCAGGGAGGAGAAGAGGGGAACATGATCAGGTATAGGGTGGAGGGAACAGGACTCAAGACCAGAGGGCCAGCAGAAAGAAGGGAAACAGGTAATCTTGGGAGGTAGGAGGTGGGAGGACCCTCCAGAATGTACCAGAAACCTGGGAGATGGGAAACTCTCAGTAATCAAAAGGAGGGCCCTTAAATTAAATCCCCTACTGTGGGGAAAGGGAGCTTGTAGATACCACCTTCAGCATAAGACATCAGGTGAGGAATGGGGTTGCGATTCCATAGTCAAAATTTCTGATCCAGAAGTGTTGCTGTCTAAAAGAACTGCAGGGACAAAATGGAGAACCTCAGAAAAAGGAGGTACAGCAATAGGCCCAAAGTAAGATCCAGCTCAAGGGGAGGCCCTGCACTGGCTGGCTTTGATACAACTTGATACAGGTTGGAGTTATCACAGATAAAGGAGCTTCAGTTGGAGAAGTGTCTTTGTGAGATCCAGCTGTGGGGCATTTTCTTAGTTGGTGATCAAGGGGGTATGTACCCTTGTGGATGATGCGATTCCTGGGCTGGTCTTCTTGGTTCTATAAGAGAGCAGGCTGAGCAATCCAGGGGAAGCAAGGCTGTAAAGAACATCCCTCCATGGCTTCTGCATCAGCTCCTGCTTCCTGACTTGCTTGAGTTTCAGTCCTGACTTCCTTTGCTGAACATCAACATGGAAGTGGAAGTTGAATAAACCCTTTCCTCCCCAACTTGCTTCATGGTGTTGATGTTTGTACAAGAATAAAAACCCTGACTAAGACAGGCCCCAAGGCTTGACACTATTACTGAGGCTTACAAAAAGCAGTCTAGGGTGACTGCCCTCTGAAAGACCCAACAAGCAGCTAAAGTCAAATGCAGATAGTTACACCCAACGAATAATCAGAAGCTTCAGACCCCTGTGGTTGAAGTATGGTGAAGCTGCAAGAAGCTGAGGAGAAGTTGACACTGTAGGAGGACCAGCAGTCTCAATTAATGTAGACACCCCACCCCCAAATCTCTCAGACACTAGACCACCAACAAGGCTGCCTAGGCCTGCTGATATGAGGCATATACCGGCAAGGACTGCTAGGCCTGGGTTCAGTCAGAGAAAATACACCTAACCCTCAAGAGACCAGAAACCTCTGTGAGTGGAAAGGTTGGGTGGGTGTGTGTTGGGAGTGGAATGGACATCCTCATGGAGAGGAGAAGACATATGGGATGTGGAAAAAATATGAGGGTAGATTGGAAGAGGGATAATATCTGGAGTGTAAAACAAAGATTAAATAAAATTTTGAAAAAAGTAGAAGAGATGAAGAAGCAATTGTGTGTGTGTGTGTGTGTGTGTGTGTGTGTGTGTGTGTGGTGTGTATGTGTGTATGTGTTTTCAACAATCCAAGTTTCTCATTTATCCAAAGAAAACCTTATTGAGCTGCTACTGGAGATACATGAAGATATAACAGGAATACGTAATTGATTGGCACTAAGTTAGGGCTTAATCTCATCTAACATGATTTAGTTTCAGTGTCCTAAATAAGGGTTTTTGCCTCCCCAAGTGCAGGCAATTCTCCAGCTAGATAATAATGATCTTACATACCTGTTTGCATGCACAAGTGCGCTCAAGCACACACACACACACACACACACAGAGAGAGAGAGAGAGAGAGAGAGAGAGAGAGAGAGAGAGAGAGAGAGAGAGACAGGGAGGGAGGGACAGAGGGATGGAAGAAGAGGGAAATGGAGAGAGAGACAGAGAGAGACAGAGAGAGAGAGAGAGATATTAGAGAGTTCTCCATTAATGATCTAATAAATGCAAAGTTTCATGTGTCAATATAGTTCTTTGAAAATATTTCTTTTTTTTAATTTTTAATATTTTTATTACATATTTTCCTCAATTACATTTCCAATGCTATCCCAAAAGTCCCCCATAGCGCCCCCCACTTCCCTACCCACCCATTCCCATTCTTTTGGCCCTGGCATTCCCCTATATTGGGGCATATAAAGTTTGCAAGTCCAATGGGCCTCTCTTTCCATTAATGGCCGACTAGGCCATCTTTCCATACATATGCCACTAGAGACAAGAGCTCCGGGGTTCTGGTTAGTACATCATGTTGTTCCAACATAGGGTTGCAGATCCCTTTAGCTCCTTGGTTACTTTCTCTAGCTTCTCCATTGGGAGCCCTGTGATACATCCAATAGCTGACTGTGAACATCCACTCCTGTGTTTGCTAGGCCCCGGCATCATCTCACAAGAGACAGCTATATTTGGGTCCTTTCAGCAAAATATTGCTAGTGTATGCAATGGTGTCAGCGTTTAGAAGCTGATTATGGGATGGATCCCTGGATACAGCAGTCTCTAAATGGTCCATCCTTTCATCACAGCTACGAACTTTGTCTCTGTAACTCCTTCCCTGGGTGTTTTGTTCCCAATTCTAAGAAGGTGCACAGTGTCCACACTTTGGTCTTCATTCTTCTTGAGTTTCATGCATTTAGCAAATTGTATCTTATATCTTGGGTATCCTAAGTTTTGGGCTAATATCCACTTATCAGTGAATACATATTGTGTGAGTTCTTTTGTGATTGTGTTACTTCACTCAAGATGATGCCCTCCAGGTCTACCCATTTGGCTAGGAATTTCATAAATTCATTCTTTTTAATAGCTGAGTAGTACTCCATTGTGTAAATGTACCATAATTTCTGTATCCATTCCTCTGTTGAGGGACATCTGGGTTCTTTCCAGCTTCTGGCTATTATAAATAGGGCTGCTATGAACATAGTGGAGCATGTGTCCTTTTTACCGGTTGGGACATCTTCTGGATATATGCCCAGGAGAGGTATTGCTGAATCCTCCGGTAGTACTATGTCCAATTTTCTGAGGAACCGCCAGACTGATTTCCAGAGTGGTTGTACAAGCTTGCAATCCCACCAACAATGGAGGAGTGTTCCTCTTTCTCCACATCCTCGCCAGCATCTGTTGTCACCTGAATTTTTGATCTTAGCCATTCTGACTGGTGTGAGGTGGAATCTCAGGGTTGTTTTGATTTGCATTTCCCTGATGATTAAGGATGTTGAACATTTTTTCAGGTGTTTCTCTGCCATTCGGTATTCCTCAGGTGAGAATTCTTTGTTCAGTTCTGAGCCCCATTTTTTAATGGGGTTATTTGACTTTCTGGAGTCCACCTTCTTGAGTTCTTTATATATATTGGATATTAGTCCCTTATCTGATTTAGGATAGGTGAAGATCCTTTCCCAATCTGTTGGTGGTTTTTTTGTCTTATTGATGGTGTCTTTTGCCTTGCAGAAGCTTTGTAGTTTCATGAGGTCCCACTTGTCAATTCTCGATCTTACAGCACAAGCCATTGCTGTTCTATTCAGGAATTTTTCCCCTGTGCCCATATCTTCAAGGCTTTTCCCCACTTTCTCCTCTATAAGTTTCAGTGTCTCTGGTTTTATGTGAAGTTCCTTGATCCACTTAGACTTGACCTTAGTACAAGGAGATAGGAATGGATCGATTCGCATTCTTCTACATGTTAACAACCAGTTGTGCCAGCACCATTTGTTGAAAATGCTGTCTTTTTTCCACTGGATGTTTTTAGCTCCCTTGTCGAAGATCAAGTGACCATAGGTGTGTGGCTTCATTTCTGGGTCTTCAATTCTATTCCATTGGTCTATTTGTCTGTCACTATACCAGTACCATGCAGTTTTTATCACAATTGCTCTGTAGTAGAGCTTTAGGTCCGGCATGGTGATTCCACCAGAGGTTCTTTTATCCTTGAGAAGACTTTTTGCTATCCTAGGTTTTTTGTTATTCCAGATGAATTTGCAGATTGCACTTTCTAATTCGTTGAAGAATTGATTTGGAATTTTGATGGGGATTGCATTGAATCTGTAGATTGCTTTTGGCAAGATAGCCATTTTTACAATATTGATCCTGCCAATCCATGAGCATGGGAGATCTTTCCATCTTCTGAGATCTTCTAGAATTTCTTTCTTCAGAGACTTGAAGTTTTTATTATACAGATCTTTCACTTCCTTAGTTAGAGTCATGCCAAGATATTTTATATTATTTGTGACTATTGAGAAGGGTGTTGTTTCCCTAATTTCTTTCTCAGCCTGTTTATTCTTTGTGTAGAGAAAGGCCATTGATTTGTTTGAGTTAATTTTATATCCAGCTACTTCACCGAAGCTGTTTATCAAGCTTAGGAGTTCTCTGGTGGAAATTTTAGGGTCACTTATATATACTATCATATCATCTGCAAAGAGTGATATTTTGACTTCATCTTTTCCAATTTGTATCCCTTTGATATCCTTTTGTTGTCGAATTGCTCTGGCTAGGACTTCAAGTACAATGTTGAATAGGTATGGAGAAAGTGGACAGCCTTGTCTAGTCCCTGATTTTAGAGGGATTGCTTCAAGCTTCTGACCATTTACTTTGATGTTGGCTACTGGTTTGCTGTAGATTGCTTTTATCATGTTTAGGTATGGGCCTTGAATTCCTGATCTTTCCAAGACTTTTATCATGAATGGGTGTTGGATCTTGTCAAATGCTTTTTCCGCATCTAATGAGATGACCATGTGGTTTTTGTCTTTGAGTTTGTTTATATACTGGATTACGTTGATGGATTTCCGTATATTGAACCATCCCTGCATCCCTGGGATGAAACCTACTTGGTCAGGATGGATGATTGTTTTGATGTGTTCTTGGATTCGGTTAGCAAGAACTTTATTGAGGATTTTTGCATCAATATTCATAAGGGATATTGGTCTGAAGTTTTCTATCTTTGTTGGGTCTTTTTGTGGTTTAGGTATCAGAGTAATTGTGGCTTCATAGAATGAGTTGGGTAGAGTACCTTCTGTTTCTATTTTGTGGAATAGTTTGTGAAGAACTGGGATTAGAACTTCTTTGAAGGTCTGATAGAACTCTGCACTAAACCCATCTGGTCCTGGGCTTTTTTTAGTTGGGAGACTATTAATGACTGCTTCTATTTCTTTGGGGGATATAGGGCTGTTTAGATCATTAATCTGATCTTGATTCAACTTTGGTACCTGGTATCTGTCTAGGAACTTCTCCATTTCATCGAGGTTCTCCAGTTTTGTTGAGTATAGCCTTTGGTAGAAGGATCTGATGGTGTTTTGGATGTCTTCAGGATCTGTTGTTATGTCTCATTTTTCATTTCTGATTTTGTTAATTAGGATGCTTTCCCTGTGCCCTCTAGTGAATCTGGCTAAGGGTTTATCTATCTTGTTGATTTTCTCAAAGAACCAGCTCCTTGATTGGTTGATTCTTTGAATAGTTTTTCTTGTTTCCACTTGGTTGATTTCACCCCTGAGTTTGATTATTTCCTGCCGTCTACTCCTCTTGGGTGAATTTGCTTCCTTTTGTTCTAGTGCTTTTAGGTGTGTTGTCAAGCTGCTAATGTGTGCTCTCTCTAGTTTCCTTTTGGAGGCACTCAGAGCTATGAGTTTTCCTCTTAGAAATGCTTTCATTGCGTCCCATAAGTTTGGGTATGTTGTGGCTTCATTTTCATTGAACTCTAAAAAGTCCTTAATTTCTTTCTTTATTCCTTCCTTGACCAAGGTATCATTGAGAAGAGTGTTGTTCAGTTTCCACGTGAAGGTTGGCTTTCTATTATTTATTTTGTTATTGAAGATCAGCCTTAGTCCATGGTGATCTGATAGGATGCATGGGACAATTTCAATATTTTTGTATCTGTTGAGGCCTGCTTTGTGACCAATTATGTGGTCAATTTTGGAGAAGGTACCATGAGGTGCTGAGAAGAAGGTATATCCTTTTGTTTTAGGATAGAATGTTCTGTAGATATCTGCCAGATCCATTTGATTCATAATTTCTGTTAGTTTCACTGTGTCCCTGTTTAGTTTCTGTTTCCATGATCTGTCCATTGGTGAAAGTGGTGTGTTGAAGTCTCCCACTATTATTGTATGAGGTGCAATGTGTGCTTTGAGATTTACTAAAGTTTCTTTAATGAATGTGGCTGCCTTTGTATTTGGAGCATAGATATTCAGGATTGATAGTTCCTCTTGGAAGATTTTAACTTTGATGAGTATGAAGTGTCCCTCCCTGTCTTTTTTAATGACTTTGGGTTGGAAGTCAATCTTATCAGATATTAGAATGGCTACTCCAGCTTGTTTCTTCATGCCATTTGCTTGGAAAATTGTTTTCCAGCCTTTCATTCTGAGGTAGTGTCTATCCTTTTCTCTGAGATGAGTTTCCTGTAAGCAGCAAAATGTTGGGTCTTGTTTGTGTAGCCAGTTTGTTAGTCTATGTCTTTTTATCGGGGAGTTGAGTCCATTGATATTAAGAGATATTAAGGAAAAGTAATTGTTGTTTCCTGTTATTATTGTTGTTAAAGTTGGCATTTTGTTCTTGTGGCTGTCTTCTTTTAGGTTTGTTGAGGGATTACCTTCTTGTTGTTTCTAGGGCATGGTTCCTGTCCTTGTATTGGTTTTTTTCTGTTATTATCCTTTGAAGGGCTGGATTCGTGGTGAGATAATGTGTGAATTTGGTTTTGTCGTGGAATACTTTGGTTTCTCCATCTATGTTAATTGAGAGTTTGGCTGGGTATAGTAGCCTGGGCTGGAATTTGTGTTCTTTTAGTGTCTGTATAACATCCGTCCAGGATCTTCTGGCTTTCATAGTCTCTGGTGAAAAATCTGGTGTAATTCTGATAGGCTTGTCTTTATATGTTACTTGGCCTTTTTCTCTTACTGCTTTTAGTATTCTATCTTTATTTAGAGCATTTGTTGTTCTGATTATAATGTGTCGGGAGGTATTTCTTTTCTGGTCCAGTCTATTTGGAGTTCTGTAGGCTTCTTGTATGTTCATGGGCATCTCTTTCTTTAGATTTGGGAAGTTTTCTTCTATAATTTTGTTGAAGATGTTTGCTGGTCCTTTGAGTTGAAAATCTTCATTCTCATCCACTCCTATTATCTGTAGGTTTGGTCTTCTCATTGCGTCCTGTATTTCTTGGATGTTTTGAGTTAGGATCTTTTTGCATTTTACATTTTCCTTGATTGTTGTGCTGATGTTCTCTATGGAATCTTCTGCACCTGAGATTCTCTCTTCCATCTCTTCTATTCTGTTGCTGATGCTCATATCTATGGTTCCAGATTTCTTTCCTAGGGTTTCTATCTCCAGCGTTGCCTCATTTTGGGTTTTCTTTATTGTGTCTACTTCCCTTTTTATGTCTAGTATGGTTTTGTTCATTTCCATCATCTGTTTGGTTGTGTTTTCCTGTTTTTCTGTAAGGACTTCTACCTGTTTGATTATGTTATCCGGTTTTTCTTTAAGGATTTGTAACTCTTTATCTGTGTTCTCCTGCAATTCTTTAAGGGATTTTTGTGCTTCCTCTTTATTGTCTTCTGCCTGTTTAGCAGTGTTCTCCTGCATTTCTTTAAGTGTGTTATTAAAGTCCTTCTTGAAGTCCTCTATCTTCATCAGGAGATATGCTTTAAATCCGTGTCTAGCTTTTCTGGTGTGTTGGGGTGCCCTGGACTGGGCGAAGTGGGGGTGCTGGGTTCTGATGATGGTGAGTGGTCTTGGTTTCTGTTAGTAAGATTATTACGTTTACCTTTTGCCATCTGGTAATCTCTGGGGTTAGTTGTTATCGTTGTCACTGTTTAAAGATTGGAGCAGAAGCTGTGTTCCACTCACCAGCAGTCCCAAAATCCTGCGGCGGGGGGGGGGGGGGTCGTGGGTAGCTGGCGGGTGTCAGGCAACCCTGCTCTCCCGCTACCCTGGTGCTGATCTGGCTGGATGAGGCCTGTGGCCCTACTCAGGCTGGTTTCTGCTTCCCTAACTAATGCAGTCTCAGGTCCCGCGCAATTGGATTGGAGCAGAAGCTGTGCTCCACTCACCAGAAGTCTTAAGATCCTGTGGCGGGTGTTGTGGGTAGCTGGCGAGTGTCAGCTGACCCTGCGCCCCAGCTGCCCTGGTGCTTTTCTGACTGGAAGAGGGTTGTGGCCCTATGTAGGCCGGATTTCTCTCTCCCCAACCAGAGCAGTCTCAGGTCCCGTGTGATTGGACTGGATCAGAAGCTGTGTTCCACTCACCAGCAGTCCCAAAATCCTGTGGCGGGGGTTGTGGGTAGCTGGCGGGTGTCAGGCAACCCTGCTCTCCTGCTACCCTGGCGCTGATCCGGCTGGATGAGGCCTGTGGCCCTACTCAGGCCGGTTTCTGCTTCCCTAACTAATGCAGTCTCAGGTCCTGCGCAATTGGATTGGAGCAGAAGCTGTGCTCCACTCACCAGAAGTCTTAAGATCCTGTGGTGGGTGTTGTGGGTAGCTGGCGAGTGTCAGCAGACCCTGTGCCGCAGCTGCCCAGGTGCTTTTCTGACAGGAAGAGGGTTGTGGCCCTATGTAGGCCGGATTTCTCTCTCCCCAACCAGAGCAGTCTCAGGTCCTGCGTGATTGGACTGGATCAGAAGCTGTGTTCCACTCACCAGCAGTCCCAAAATCCTGCAGCGGGGGTCGTGGGTAGCTGGCGGGTGTCAGGCAACCCTGTGCTCCCGCTACCCCGGAGCTGATCCGGCCGGATGAAAAATATTTCTTTTTTTACAAAGTGATTAGTTTTATCCACTTTCTTTGTTAAATTAGCTCATTTGTAATGTGGTACCTTCAAGAAATACGATTTTTAATGCCAACAGACTTATTATGCATCTACAAGTAGTGTCAACCTATTTATCCCTCAGGAGGAAATCTGCCATCCTGAGAACTACATCCCTAAATTTCTAGATAAGCCTAAGAGTCTGCTCTTCTTCAAGTTCCTGGCAGTTTATTACAGCTCTCTTAAAATCGATAATGATAGCAATGGTTTGTAACATTTCTGTTTTGTTTTGTGTTAGTCTTGAACTACTGTCTCATTCTCTTGCTATAGTGAATTTTGTATTTGTCTTACTTCTCAGATAACTTTTTAAAGTTTGTCTTTTTGATAATTTAGACAAATGTATGTTTACTCATCAGTGTTGCTTTTTAAACAGACTTTTTTGATTTTATGTTTATTTACTTGGTTTAAAACTATAATTCAAAAATTGATTATTCATTTTATTATCTGGAATTGTCATTAAAAATGTTTCCATTATTTCCATATCTAACTACTTCAAAGCAGTGATTTTTTTTTTTTTTGGTTAGGATGACTTAGCAAATTATGAAATTGTTTATGTAAAAATGATTAGTAAAAATGATTAATGTAAAACAAATGGACCATCTAGTAAAGATGAGTAAAGACTGCTAATGAACAATCATATCAATTAAATAAAAATGATTTTAGTAGGAAAAAATTCTAGAACTCTACAGAGCAATTCTAGCACTGATAAGTTGAAAATTAAACAAACAGACAAAACCTACTCCATCCCCTTTTATAAATGAATGCCTGCTTTTTATTTTAAAAGGCTTAACATTGACTCCAACTGCAAATGGAATTTTTGTCAATGAGGCATATGCATTGATTTATTTCAAAAAGGAGATTGTAAAATGAGGGAGATGCTTGAGCAACATCACTTCAAAATTCTTTTAGGCAATTTCACATAACTACTCAGAGTGTAATCACACTTAAGAATAAAATTTGACTCCTCTGGCCAGCAAAAGAAAAAAGCATTTCAATTAAAGCTTATTAATATTCTATTTGAATTCAGCAGTCAACAATCACTTTGTATTTGTTCCTCAGTTCATTTTTAGTGTTTCTGATTGCTAAATTAGTCCTGCAAATAACATTATAAAAAGCTAATCTCATCAAGTATTAACAGTATATGATGGAGGACAGAATACCAATAAGCATTTTATGGTGTTTATTAAGAATTTTAATGTCTTTTCAGTCATTACACTTAGAAAATCATATAATATCACAAAAAAAAGCATAAGTAGTGGAACAGGGTTCCCATATAATCATTTTCACCTGTCCATGGACATCATTTGTTCCAGTTCAGAATACTCCCACACCATTGAGGAAAACACTAGTTATAAATAAATAGCATGTCTTCTAGACTTCTATCACTGTGCAACTTTGGATAAGGGAATAAAGAGTATTATCTCAAAAAAATATATTAATGTCTGTCTCCTGGATCTTATTTCAGATAAATCCCTATTTCTTATGAGGCATTTTCTGATTTCTGTTAGGATGGCTTTTAGAAACACGATTATCTTTTTTTCCTTAAGTGACAGATTCATCTGTCAAGCGGTATTCCCAGCGTCAAATTTGATATATATATATATATATATATATATATATATCCTTCAAAATATATCAGAAGGAAAATAACATGGAATGCCTTTTTTTGCAAACTGATTCCATTTACTGACTCAGCTACTTCCCTTTGATAGCATGGCTTAAAAGAAACCTTATGAGTAAAGATTCGATCTTACACATTTTGACATTCCTCCTTATGAACCTTATTATTTTCTTGTTCCATATATTTTGCCATTGTATTGAAAGCCTGAAAATGCACCAATATCTACATGTCAGGTCAACCATATCATTTTTTCTAAATATAAATCACATTATGATTCGTATATTCATGTTATCCATTAAAAATACTCAATTTTATTTGCATGGATCCATACACAGACATCCCACTACAAAAGACACACATATAAAAGTTATGGTTTACATATGACTTGAAAATGATAGGCACACCTTAGTTATCAGATAAATGGGAATGAAAACAATATGATGAAATATATTCCTGCAGGAATTGTTAAAATTAAAAATATCTGCAGCGTCCGTCCAGTGCAGATGAGGTTGTGGAACCAGAGAACTCTCACTCCATGCTGATAAGGCAAGTACAAGAGTCCCAATGTTTTTAAACAGTTCCAGGTACTATTAATTCTAAATGTGAGAGGGTTTTTGTTTGTTTGTCAATGAAATATTCCTAAATGTTATTAGTCTTTTAAGCAATTGACTTTTGCCTTTAAGTGCAATCCTAACGAATTGGATATGTAACCAGTAAAACGTAATTCATAACTAGTATAGGAACAAGGTAGTTAAAAGAACATGGAAGCCTTAACAGTTATTCTTCATTGTCAATTGAGTAGATAGTAATAGAATGCAATTCATATGTGTCTGTAAAGGAGAGGCTGGGCAACACTGAATATTGCTGGCACAATCCAATAGATTGAGATACCAAATTTTATTTTTTACAAAATTCTGAACCCCAGAAGTTTAATAAGATCTTTTAATTTTACATCAGGTGAAGTAGGCTTGGATGTTTGTTTTGTCTGTGCTTGAAACTACATATTTCATGGTTACAGAAGCAGCAGTTGGAAATTGAATTCCCAATTTTAGGCTATTAGGAAGCACAAAGGGATATAGAGTGAAAGATGGAGGCTTGCCTGGTCCTAAGCTGCAGAATACCCCTTGTACTAGAGATGAAATGATTCCATTCAATTCTGATGCTGAATGAAGTGAGAATGGAACCAATAGGATAGCAAATGGAAGCAGCTGTGTTTTACTGCAACACAGACAGTCGGGACACTCAGCTGCTGATTTGTAATGAAAATGGAAATTGTAAGTGACAGGCTGATGGTCCCTTATAAAGCAAATATTTGGAAGCTGCAGAGGTGCCTGTGCTTCATGAAAGGCAGCCATCTGATCCACCTTTTCCTTTATGCACAGTTAACTAGTTTTCTTCCCACTATGGAGATGCAACATTTAGACATGAAAAAGGAAAAAGTTCCATTGGGATCACACTAAAATAGCATCTCATACACTCCAAAGTGAACAAAGAGAGTTTCTAAATTGTAATCCAAAAGAAGTAATTAATAAAGTCACCCCCAGTTCTAAAATTTATAAATGAGCCCTTGTAAGACAGAGCCCTATTCCTTGTATGTCCCTATAACAAAGGGTCCTCAAAGCAACCTGGCAAAAACTTCATTCCTCAAAGGATGATCCCGAAACTTGCCCTTTCCTTCCTTCTCTTTGGCTCTTATCTTAGGTTTTTCACTGTTTAGCCACTACATCTTAAGGCCTTGTGACTCACTGACAACACATGAATGTAAATTGCTGGGATGAAAGATTTATATTTTAGTTGAGCGAGCAATCAAAAAGGGATAAGCCTCATACCAGCAGAAGTAACAATATTGTCTGCATTTCTGGGGTGTTATCAATATCTCAGAATAACTTTGGCACATAAATGTGTTTGGACTCAGAAGACATACTTTTATTTCAATCTGGTAACTGTAGTTTCCATTTGCTGTAACCCTCTTATTCTTCAGTACAGAGGCAATTTGGCTCACAGGTTGGTCAAATACATATTACCTTGCACAGTAAATGCCAACCATTTTCTCTAGCATTCAGACTTGCAGCTGAATCTGGATACATTGTCCACATTTTTATTACCCTCTATGATATTTTTTACAGAAACTTATTCATTTCCTACAATGTTAAGACAAGTAAAATGATTTTTGTAACACCGAAAACAGCATGTACACATACTTAATATGCTGTAAGTTTGGGAGGCAACAATTTATTTATATTGTCAACCTGGCATTGCAAAACTTTCTAGTTTCCTCTCCAAAAGTCCACTATCCACTCCCCCTGCCATGCTCACCAACCCACCCACTCCTCCTTCCTAGCCCTGGCATTCACCTGGTAGAATCTTCACAAGACCAAGGGGCTCTCCTCCCACTGATGACCAACTAGGCCATCTTCTGCTGCATATGCTACTAGAGACAAATGCTCTGAGGGGTACTGGTCAGTTCATATTGTCATTCCTCCTATAGGGTTGCAGACCCCTTTAGCTCCTTGGGTACTTTCTCTAGCTCCTTCATTGGGGGCCCTGCGTTCCATCCAATAGATGACTGTGAGTATCCACTTCTGTATTTGCCAGGCACTGGCATATACCCAGAAGATGTTCCAACTTGTAATGAGGACACATGTTCCTTATTTATAAGAGCCAGAAGCTGCAAAGTACACAGATGTCCCTCAACAGAGGAATGGATAGGTAAAATGTGGTACATTTACACAATGGAATACTACTTAGCTATTAAAAACAATGAATTTATGAAATTCTTAGGCAAATGGATGGATCTGGGGGATATCATCCTGAGTGAGGTAATCACAAAAGAACACACATGATATGCACTCAATGATAAGTCACTATTAACCCAGAAACCTAGAATACCCAAGATACAATTTGCAAAACACATGAAACTCAAGAAGGAAGACCAAAGTGTGGATACTTCATTCCTTCATAGAATGGGGAACATAATACCCATGGAATGACTTACAGAGAAAAAGTTCAGAGCAGACACTGAAGGAATGACCATCCAGAGACTGCCCCACTTGGGGATCCATCCCGTAAACAACCACCAAATCCAGACACTATTGCATATGCACACAAAATTTTGCTGACAGGATCCTTCCTATTTTCTGTTCTGAGATTTTGTCTGGATTGTGCATGATGTCACAATCGCTGTTAGTACAAGTGCTAACAAACCCATTGTATCTACAAGGCATGGTTTCCCTGGAGTCATCTACTGCCTCTAGCTTTTACAATCTTTCTGTCTTCTCTTCTGCATTAATTCCTGAGTCATGAGCAGATTGATTTGATACTGATAACTCATTTAGGGATGAGTGCTCCAAACTGTCTCTGTCTCTTTCTGTCGCCTTCTCTCTCTGTGTCTCCCTCTCTGTGTCTTTCCGTTTCCCTCTGTCTGCTTCTCTGTCTCTGAGTCTCTCCCTGCCCCATGTCCAGTAATAGTTGTCTATGCTAATTATCATTTACTACAAAATGAATTTTTTCTTTTATAAAAGCTGAGTGCATGCACAGAACTGGAACACTTGAGAATTCTGAATGCTTGTGGGGACACTATGAACACAGGATAAAAGCTTTGTAACTAATATATTTTCTTCCAAACACAGAAAATGTTCTTGTAATTTTTTTTTCCATATTCTCTCTAGGAGTAGCCAAAACTGTGGTGGAGTTATTTAAGATTACATATTCTGCTTAGTATTGTTTATCAGATGTTGTTTAAATTATACTTTGTGTGATTCAATAGAAAAACACATTTTTTGTCTCACGTATCTTCACTATTATATGCAACTTGAACTCTAATGAACTTTCTTAATCCTCAGAGTAGAAATTGTCTGATGCTCCGATTAAAGCTGACAATTGCATGAAACAGTTGTCCATCATTTTGTTTTGTTTTTGAGACAGGCTTTCTCTGTGTAGCCCTGGCTATCCTGGAACTCACTCTATAGACCAGGCTGGCCTCAAACTCAGCATTTCAAAAAAGAAAAAAAGTCCCTAACTTCTTAAAAATGAAATAACAAGAATTAGTAGAAACTAAATAGAATCTAATTAAGTTTAATTACCTTCCTTAATAAAATGGGCATCAAACTTGTGCATAAAAGTATGTAGATGTTTTATATTTTCCACATTTCATCAATATGTCCTTGAATATAAATATTGATATCCATATTAATATTCTAGAATTTTTCATTATGGATAGATGTTTTTCTTTTAACAAGTTACATATTCAACTCTGAATTTCATGGGTAAATTCTGAGAACTCAAAATGTATGAAGCATGTTGAGGAGAAATACTTAATATTTCTATTATTTAACAATGAAAAATGCCAAAGCATAATGTAAGAAATGTTGATAGGAGAGCTGAGATTTGATTCATGAACTATAACAATGTAGTTGAGAAACTTTCAAAGACTTACTAAATTTTGACAGATGCCTCATTCCACTTACAATCACAGAAAATAGTTTTTCAATAAAGTTTCCCCATCTGATTTCAGTGGATTTCTGGCTTCTCCTTAGTCATTTCATCAGAAGGAAAGTATTTCAAGTTAAAACATTGTCAGCACTGCCCCTCATTTAGCAGCTGGCATCTCACAGCTGTTTTACCCATGTGTGTGCATGTGTGAAAGTGTACACACATGGATACATGCACACGCACACACACACACACACCTTTAACATGGCTAAACTATCTAATAATATTTGTAAAGTTAGTCTGATTAACTTTTGCTGAAGTTTTGTCCTGATGTACAAGACAGTGTTAATACAAAACATACAATGATTAAAGCACCAAAACTCTTAACGGCTTCACATAGAAATGACACAGGTATCATGAGGTGAGGTAACCAGGATGATAAAAAAATTATTAATGAGTAATTTAGCTTTTAGATGTCATATGCCTTGTTATAGCAGAATCCGACTAATATCCTGGTGTATTTTATTTTACATTGTCTACTCTTTGTACAGTTAGTAAGGAATTAACAATACTTTTATTTTGATCATTTATCTAGTATGCTTATACTTTGCCCATACTGAATACTGCTTCTTGAGTAGCTAGAGGAAGCCAATATACACTTCTTTTTCTTTGAATATATACTGAATGAGCCAACATCATTATACAATTTACTACATAATAGTAAGTCTTAAATCTTAAATCTGGACAGAATGGGAGAACCACACACCTCAATACTGAACAAAGCACATTGGATCCTTTGCATTTATTATAAAATATTGTTTTGCTGATGCCTGGTTCATTTTTTATCACATCTATTGGGCTTTTTAACAGTACTTTAAAAAGTATTTTCAAATGTGTAGCCCAGGCTGGCCTTAATATCCTCCTGCCTCCGTCTCCTTCATCATGGAAAAAAGAAAGCATTTCCAATAAATGATGCTCGTCTAAGTAGCAGTCTGTATGTAGAAAAATGAAAATAAATACATATTTGTCACCTTGCACAAAGCTCAAGCCCAAGTGGATCAATAACCTCAACATAAAATCAGATACACTGAAACTAATAGAAAAGAAAGTAAGAAAGAACTCGGAACTCATTGGCATGGGGTAAAGGGAATTTCCTAAACAGAACTCCAAAGTCTCAGGCTCTAAGATCAAGAATTGATAAATGAGATTTCATGAAACTGAAAAGCTTCTGTAAGGCAAAGGACATAGTCAATATGACAAATCGGCAACCTACAGGTTGGGAAATAATCTTCACTAACCCCATATCCAATAGAGGGCTAATATCCTATAAAGAACTCAAGAAGCTAACCAGCAAAAAACCAAAAAGTACAGAATACCCAGGATACAACCCACAGGACTCATGAAGGTTAACAAGCCAAAGGAACCAAGTACAGGTAATTCAATCCCACTTGGGTGGGAGAATAAAGCAATCACGGGGGGCAGAGAAAGGGAGACACCTGGGTGGCAGAGCTGACAGAGAAAGGAAAAGGGGGACATAATCAGATATTCGCGGGTGGGAGGTGGGGGACATGATTGAAGCCAAGAGGGCCAGAAGAAAGAATGGAAACCGACAACCTTGGGAGGTCAGTGGTGGGAGATCCTCTAGATGTACCAGAGACCTGCGATGTGAGAGATACTAAGGACTCAGATGAGGGACCTTAGATGAAATGCCCAACAGTGGGTATAGGAAACTTCTAGAGTCCTCCTCCAGTAGAAAGACAGGGCATCCAGTGGATGGATGGGTTTGCTGTCCCACAGTCAAAACTATGACCCAGAATTGTTCCTGTATAAAGTAACTACAGGGAAAATAAATGGAGAAGAAACGGAGGAAAAGGAGGTCCAGTGACTGGCCCAAATTGAAATCTAGGTCCAGATTGGGATCCAGCTCAAGGAAAGGCTCCAAGACCTGACACTATTACTTCTGCTATCATGTGCTTACAGACAGGAGCCTTAGCATGGCTGCCCCAGAAGCAGCTGAAAGAGCCAGATGTAGATACTTACACCTAATCAATGAACAGAAGACAGGGATGATGCCTGTGGTTGAATTAGGGAAAAGTTGAAAGAAGCTGAGGAGGAGGGAGACCCCATAGGAAGACCAGCAGTGTTCAATACCCTGGACCCCTGAGATCTCTCAGACACTGAGCCACCAACCAGGCAACATACACTAGCTGTCTGAGGCCCTCCAAATATATAAAGCAGACGAATGCCTCGTCTGACATCAATGAGAGTAAATGGTCCTAAAGGTACAGAAACTTGAGGCCCAGGAAATAAGGAGGTCTGGTGGGATGTGGAGGTGGGGCATCATCTTGTAGACAGGGAAGGAGGAGGAATGGGATGAGGAGCAGTTAGAGGGTGGAACTGTAGGGGGATAACCCCTGAACTGTGAAAAATGATTAAAGAATAATAAAGTTCTACTTCTATTTAGGCAGAATAATTATTGTAAAGACGATTCACAAACATATCAATGTATGAAATGTTAAAAAAAAAAAAAGCATTTTAAGTTGCCTAGCCTTCTTGGCACCTGTTGTCATACTTATCTCTACTCCTCTGATAAGTAATACCAACTACTCACTGGACGTTGAATTGTTCAGAGGAAGCAATGAATGATTTAAGGTCACTGTAATAATAACTGATTTGATGCATTCTAAAAAATAAAACCATAGACCTATTTATCTAAATATATAGTTGTTAGATTTCATGCAGAGATGACAATAGAATTTATAATTACATTTCTTATCACCTATGATATTTAGAAAGCAATATAATGGTAAAATATAAATGTTGCTACAAATGCATGATAGAATAGTATGTACCAAAATATCCCAGTGTCTTCATTAATTTGTCATTTGGCATATGCTTAAGTATCTATTTTTTACTAAGGAGCATTCAACATCTGAGATATAGTAAAAACTAATCAATGATCATTTTACTTTTCCTTAGTCTTATTCATTCATAAGCCAAATATTGATTTTCTAATCACAAACTTGCATAAATATAGATAGTAAACAATTCCTTCGTGCTGTATTCTTTGCAATTGAGAAATATCACTATGTTTTAAAAATAAAAAAAATAAGGATCAGAGATAAAGATATGGCACAGTGCTTAGCAATGCTTGTTCTAACAGCAGAAGACTACAGTTTTGGTGCCCAGTAACCAGATCTGGCTGTTTACACCACTGACAACTCCAGCTTCAGGGAATCTTAAACTATCTTTTGGCCTCTGCAGATACAGGAATACATATGTGCACCATCTCCACTCACACACACACACTAATACAGAAATATAAATTAAAAAAACTTAAAAATATGAAACTTTTCACAGTACAAGTCAGCCAAAGAAACAACTGGATATAGATAATTTCATGAGTAATTTTTGCCTAATATTTAAGAAATAAGGAATAATTGTACAATATTTTACAGAAGATCAATGTATACAAAATATTTTAGCTGATTCATAAATATAGATCTTCCCTATATTAAAATCAGGTAAAAGATTAGAATAAAGAAATTATACTGATCACACTTATCATAGAGATATATTAGGGAAATTATGTATAAATATAATTCTAATTCATGACTGTTGAGGTTTGGTTTTGCTCTCAAATATAATGCTAAGTGCAGGGTTGGGGCTAGACCTGAAATCTGCATGTAGACAAGAGTGATATATGAGACCCTGTGCCCAAGTTGATTTTGATGGGTAAATAAAGAAGCCATCATCCAATAGGGGGGCAGAAGCAATATTTTAGGGGTTTAGGTTTCCCAGCATTGAGGGTTGGACAGGAACGACAAGAGGAAATAAAGTAAATGTAGGAGAGAGAAGCTGCTGTGTTAGGCGAGTTCAAGAGAACATGGTCCTGAGGTCTGACAAATTGGAACTAAGAGCAGCACAGATGAAACAGAGTAATAATTCCGAGTTATCAACAGGAAAGTAGATTATAAGAGAATAGAGGGTAGGTATCTGACCAGTTGTGCTGTTAAAGGCTTCTTGTAAATACAAAGGTTACGTGTGTCTTTTATCTGGGAGCGAAATTGTCAAAGGCAGGTTAGAAACCCTTGGTTGTGATTAAATAATTTTTACAACACGGGATTAACTTGGTTTTATTTCAAATATAGGTGAATATCAGCTTTACACAAGTCATATAATTCATAGTTATAAATGCAGAGCAAAACTGACAAATCCAAATCACATGAATGACAAATTTTCTCAAAAATAAAAAACAATAGATCGTTTCTTCAACTTCATAGCTAACATTCATTTAAGAAGAAGTTAGTATAGGGGAATGCCAGGGCCAGGATAGGGAGAGGGTGGGCTAGGGAGCAGGGGGAGTGGGGAGGGGATAGGGGATTTTGAAGAGGAAACTAGGAAAGGGATAACATTTAAAATGTCAATAAAGAAAATATCTAATTAAAAAAAAAGAATATGTCAGATCAACATGGTAACTATTGAAGAATAAACCTGAGAAAATGCCATTTAAGAAGCAAATCTTGCAAATTGATTTATTTCCCTATTCTTAGTCATCATTTCTACTAGAAGTCATAGCTAAATAAATCTAATAGACATTAAAGTATATATAATAGACATATAAATATATATGTATATATATATTTATATTGAATGAAAAAGGATTCCTATACTTTGTGTAGTAGTAACATGCTAATATATGTGGAAAATGTTATATTCACACATCTGAAACTTGGAACCAATATTAGCACAGTAACAGGTCATAAAATCAGTATGCAAAAACAATTGCATTTTTAGGCACATTTAATGGATAATTGGAATTATAAAAAAAAGTCTGTATATCCTTCCTCCGACTAAACATTTAGGTGTGGATATAGTAAATCATGTACAAGATACACATGGTAGAAAATATGAGATTCTAATGGAAAGAGTAAGAGAAATTAATGAAGACCCTTCCTTTTAATGGACAGGAAACCTCAATCCTGTTAAAATCCCCCTAGCTCTTTCTGACTTCATCTGAATATTCAGTCAGTGCGATTTTGTAGTATTGGATGATAATAGACAAACCTGCCACCCAAGGGCTGTAAAGAAATTCAGAATTTAAACGTCTGATAATTTTACTCTATTTGTACCAGAGAGTTAAATGTAAAACAGAAGACCATAAATCCTCTTGATGATGGGGAAAGTGACAATCTGAGTGATCTCAAATTTGACAAACAGGGTTCTAGGGAAAAGAGCAAAGTACTGACTATGGATGCATTGGATAGTAAGTAAGCAGGACTTCCTTCTATGAGCTCACTCTGTAAGAGTCACTGATAAAGGAAGAAAAAGAAAGCCAGGGAATATCTCTGCAAGACAAATTCTTATACAGTCAGAGTATTTACAGTATATGGATATATATCCTGTTCTGTTAATATAAATCAATTTAAAAGTCAGACTATTTAAAAGATCTTCAATAAATTTTCATTCACCAATGGAGATAAACAGCAAATAGGTATTATAAATGTCATTGTCACTGAGTGATTCAAAATTAATCAATAGGAAATCCTTGCTCCCCAGTTCTAATGACTGAAATGCAAAATATTGATAATCCTCATCCCTTGCTCATGGGAAGTTGTTTTCAACAAACAAACCCTGTAATAGGGGGTCGCCAAATTTATATTTTAATATTAAGGTAATTTAGCTTTCTAGGTGAGTTTTATGTGTTTTTATTACCTACATAAAACCTTACCATATGATTTTTGTAATCATAATCACTTCTGTCCACACAAATGAAGTATAACATATCTACATAAAAATATGCCAATGAGTATTGATTTTAGCTTAGTCCTAAATTTGGAAAAAATAATGTCTGTCAGCAAGTAATTGAAGAAGGCAAACTGAGGTTTATTCTTTCCACAAAATGTAAGGAGATGTATGAGGCTGTAGAGGAGTTTGTGTAACATATGCTGGGGCCTGAGCTCAGTTCCTGGGACTAAAAATGTAAACCACGGCATGAGAAAATGTCGAGCAGGAGCACTCTTCTTTTCACGAATTCTACTTGTTCATTAATATGCAAATAAATATGTAAAGATGAATTGGGAGGCTTCAAATTTAATTGATCATAGAGACTGTCATTTTTTTAAATGTACGCTATTTATATACTATACCAAGTATGGAAATGGATGTTTCTATTATGTTCAATTCTATATATTTTATTTTATACTTAATTTCCCTGATGACATTAACAGACCTGTAGTTTACAGTTTTACAATGAATACAGGATTAATAACTTATAGACAATGCACTTTATATTTCTTGCTTTATTTCACTGTTCTGCTGCACAGTCAAACAGGTTGGTAGAAAGACACATGTATGTATAGAACACTTACATTTTATACTACTTCAGAAGCCTAGCTATGGGTAAAACATAGGCTTTTCCTGAAGTACAAATCAGCTAAACCAGAATCTAGTACAGTTAGCTAGACTGAAGACCCTGAATTCTTGGAAAGCCATCAGCAGAAAGATTATAAACTAGAAGTCTTGAATATGTGAAGCATATCAGAGCTACAGCATGAATAATCATGGCGTTGTTCCTTTCACAGAGCTTGGGAAACCTGGAGATGGGGAGTGCTGAGAACAGCCAGCAAGACGAGCAGAAAAGGCCCACTGGGAGTGGTCAGACGTTTTCATTTATTAGAAAAATATTTTGCAATCCAAATAAGCCTCTTTTCAATGATTGAATGCACTCTCCAAAGAGCATGTGAACTGTTGATAGCCATCAGCACTGTAAGCCAGCTGTTTTCTAAATTCCAATGCCTTGTGTGTCTAATACCTACTTTCATTTTCCACTCTTAGTGAGAGAATTGTTGATATTATTCTGCTGTCAGGGAAATATATATATTGAAAACTTAGGAGGAAATTTGTTCTGCCACTGCAAAAAGGAGAGAATTCTTATAGCAATGAGGAAACTGATGTGTCTTCTCTGTCATTTCCTTCTTTCAGCTGTTCTTGTTGCTATCCAATTTAGAAATCACACAATGAAAGAGGCAGCAGTGGGGTATTTCAGTTAATTTCATCCCTGTGGGAACCTAGGAAGCTCTTACTTTCCTGACATCTGGGACTTTTTGGTTACTAACCCCAGTTCTCCATCTCCTATTGCTACATACCTCTGTTCAATTTCCAGACCCTCTGCACATCTCCTCCATTTCCTCCCCTACCTGATTCTTCTCTTGATTATTTTGTTCCCCCTTCTAAGTAGGACTGAACTATCCTCGCTTTGGTATTCCTTCCTCTTGAGGTGCACGTAGTCCATGAGTGGTATCATGGATATTTCACGCTCTTTGCTCAATACACATTGATCAGTGAGTACATACCATGTGTAATATTTTGTGACTGAGTTATCTCACTTAGGATGATATCTTCTAGATTCATCCATTTGTCTGACAATTTCATGAAGTCATTGTTTTTAATAGCTGAGTAGCATTCCATTGTGTAAGTGTACCACATTTTTTGGAGGGAGAACCTGTAAAATTCATATTTAGAATTTAGGCATGGACCCCCAGTTGAGGGATGGGGTGACCCATCCATCTCCAAAATTTTAACCCAGAATTGCTCTTGTCTAAAGTACATGCAGGGACAAAGTGTGGAGCAGAGACTGAAGGAAAGGCCATCCAGAGAGTGTCCCAACTGGGAATTCATCCCACATGCAGACACCAAACCCAGACACTATTGTGTATGCCAAGAAGTGCTTGCTGACAGGAGCCTGACATAGCTGTCTTCTGAGAGACTCTGCCAGATTCTGACCAATACAGATGTGGATGCTCACAGTCAACCATCAGACTGAACACAGGGACCCCAATGGAGGAGTTAGGTGAAGGACTGAAGGGACCTTATCTGGCATCAATGCAGGGGAGGCTCTTGGTCCTGTGAAAGCTTGATGCACCAATGTAGAGGAATGCTAGAGCTGTGAGGCAGGAGTGGGTAGGTTGGTTGGAGAGTACCCTCATAGAAGCAGGGTAAGGGGGTATAGGGAGTTTGTACAGAGTAGAAAACAGGAAAGGGGATAACGTTTGAAATGTAAATAAATAAAACATCCAATTAAAAAACAAAAAGGCAGCAGTGGGCAGTAGGGTGTAATACCGAACCATTGGTTTCCTGTAGATATTTTTTAAATGTATTTTTTATTGTTTGAGAACTTCATACACAAGCATGTGATATGATTTGATCAATTCCAGTCCCTATCATCCACTCCTTCTGTTTTTCTACAACTCATCTACCACATTTCCCTCCCAACTTCAGGTTCTACCATTCTTTCTTAATGTTATTTTTAACACTACGGAGTGGCACATTTATGTACATGATTGTAGGACCATTTATTGAAGCATGAGTAGCCACTCCCACATTGCATCTATGAAGAAAACTGTTCTACCTCTTCTAGTAGCCATCAGTGGCCAATAGCTCCTCAGATAGGGGTGGGACCTATTTTTAAGCCTCTTCTCATAACTGATAATGATGAAAAATGATTCATATATAGTGATTATCATAATGATATAAATAACATCTGTTAGATGGTATGAGGAAAGGGCAAAATTAATTATATATTGAAAAATTGCTTTGGACTATTTAAACTTATGAAGAAACTAACTCTAAAGGTTGGGGTACCTTACCATGAATCCAGTTTCAGAGTTAATCATATTTCCCTCACAATGTGTTAGCCATTGCCACTTCTCTGTGATGGGCTAGGCTCTCACTATTAACTCTGTGACAGCCAACTACAAGAAGAGAAAAACGGCCCACAAGAACAAACAACATACTCTTGAAAACAAAAAGTGAAACATTTTGAAAAGACATTACTATTGCTTTCTTCATGATATAATATTGCCAGTAGAGAAAAAGAACAATTGGTTGTCAGACACGAGAAATTTATCCACAGAGAGCGAACTGAGCTTCCTTATCCAACCTTTACTAAATATTTTAAGCATCAGATTGGATAAGGTTTTGAAATATGTCTATTGTCACTCTTTTCATATTTATTGTTATTTTTGCATGTTATGTCCATAATAAACACACTAATTCAAAAGCCAGAATACAAGCATTGTAGAAAATTACTGTTCAAGCATACAGAAGAAGTAAGCATTAAATTTTTGGTGGGTGAGACATTCAAAAAAGATCTGCTAACGTTATAATTTCTGAACTGAGGTATAAGAATGAAGAAAATATACAATGCTTTTGAAAGAAGCAAGAACTCCCTCAGAAACCACTCTTAGTCATGAAAGTACATAGTATACTTCTAAATGTGAAAAAAAAAATAGTAGTAGTCCTTGATTGACAGTTCAAAGTAACATAAAGGAGGTGGAATTAACAGTGGCCATAGCATAAGAGTTCTTTATAGTATGCACATGAACAGTAGAGATGGAAGTTTATGCTTGTTTTGTTGTGCAAGGAAATCATTGAAAGAACCAGCAGGAGGCATCTGGCATAACTTTACATTTAGTACAAATTAATTTCTACTATTATATATATATATTATATATTATATTATATATATAATATATATATTATATATATTATAATATTATATATTATATATATTATATATATATTATATATAAGTGAATCAGAAGGAGCTTTGCGTAAGAAATATTCAAAAATGAATAAATGCTGGTCTATATTGATATAGTACCTTATCAAATAATATTCTTCCTAACATTAAATTGGAAATTAAATCAATATGATTTATTGGTGGGCTTCATGCATGCATAAGAAAATACTTTATAAACTATGTCATGTACTCAAGTGCATATACTATATTTTAGTATATATGTTAGTTCAGCATTCTATAGTTTAGTCTTTTATTTTTATGGCTGTTGAAATGCTACCTAAAGACAGCAATCTAAAGTTCAACTACTATATCTTTAAGAACAAAGACCACTTTTGTTTTTAGAAAATCTTGGAGCTGTCCAGATTTTTCTATCCAGCATTTGCATTTTTACTGAATAATTGCACAGTATTTAGTTTCCTTTGGCTAGTGGAGGCAAAAATTGAAATTTTAAAAGCTGGGACACAGAAGAAGAGAGGTGTTTTTTCCTCCAACAAAATATGCACAAATCTAATTTTGCTTTTGCAATTTCTATTTGCCTCTGCCAAAGGCACACTTCTCAGGAATAATGCTGTATACAAATCCCTTTATAATGCTGGTGCTTGAGGTAAGGATGTTCCAGCCAGATAAGTAGCAGGAGCTGGCCTTGTCAGGAGATCAATGTGGTATAACAGATTTAGACTGAATATGTAGTTATGTTTGAAGGTGGGGGGTATAATCAGTGTATTTTAGAGATAAAAAGAACTTTGTGGTCCATCCACTCTCAATTTTGCAGAAAAAGAAATTGAAGTTCACAATGGGTGAGTCAATTTCTCAAGGTCACTCTGCTAATTAGTGGCAGATGTGAAACTTGAACTCAAGATTTCAGGTTGAGGCCACTACACTTGTTCAACCTTGTTTGACCCAGCATGCATATGCATCTGACAGCCTCACCAGTGCATCAGTGAGACCCTACTGCGAACATTCAGCTTCTGGCAAGATAGCTTGTTAATTGGAATTATAAACGTGACTGTAAAGTGAAAATATATCTTCAAGTCAATGGGAGGTCTCTTCAGAGCTTAAGAATATAAGATCAACTCTGGGAAAAGGGCAAAACCAAAGGTATTTTCACTTTCTTCCCTGAACTAGTTAAAATTCCCTCCAGATTTTGAGTTCCTGCCTCTTTGACACTGTAACCTTGGGATTTAAAAGAATGAATCATCTCTCCTTTATATATTGCTAAAATGTTTTTAAAATTACAGTTGCTTGATAAAGCATTGTATAAGATCATAGTACATGAATTCAGTCTTGAAAGACATCATATTTCTCTTCCTGTAATTGATTGTAAGTTTTTATTAATATCTCTGTTTCTGAATCTTAGTTAAACACCTATCTTTGGCCAGTCGAATGTCCTGATCATTCCACAAGTTATGTCCATCTTATAGTTTATTCACTGACTATAGTGATACAAATATAGGTGCTCAAGAGTGGGTATCCTGAAATAAGGAGAATGCACTAAGAGCATACAACTTCTTGTTTTACTCACCTTTATTGATGCATCCTTGCATACTTTTGAATTCATATCCTCACCTGCCACCACTCACACAAATATCACTTACATTCCACTAGTGGTTTTAACAAATCTAGATTTCTTATTGATTTATGTGGAATACCTCAATACCTGAAAGTCTGTATAAACTTATTGCCTATTCCTACTATCATATTTTATGGCCATTCTAGACTCTTGAATGGAATCTAGTGTTTGCCCAGCTTTCTTCTATTTTCAAATTCTCAAACAGTTTCTGGTTTCTACTCCCCATCACTGCTGGCTTTGTAAAAGGTGGAAATATTTAAGATATTTTAAATATTATCATCACATTTATTCATTTAAAGGTGACCAAGAATCAGGCTGGATATAATTTGGAGCATCTTCATTTCTTCCAAATTTTTTTAATAAAATTGAATTGAACTAATATATAAGAATTATAAGAATTAACAACCACAATTTTTGTTGTCTTTCTTTTTAACCATGTAAAACAAAATAATTGATAGATAAAATCAGGGCTACTAAAAATATGGTCTTACATACAGGGCTCTTAAAATATGGTCTTACATATGTGTCCAAAATATTATTTACTATAAAATTATTTCCATATTTGTTATAACTGATGAGAGGATTCCCCTAAAATCCCTCTCTGATCCTCATATTGTTCTGTTGAACATTTTTTTGATAAACTTTATTTTAGAACTATAGGAAGGGTATTCAAGAGAGATCTCACATACACTCCATTTATAGGTTCGCTTGTTAGTGCCTTTAATTTTATAGTACATCAGTCTGAATTAGAGAGGCAATCATGATTATGTTTCTCTCTGATATATTGTTTTCATTCCAGTACTTATTTTTTTCAACACTGATTTTATACTTGAATACTATATTATTCATCACTGTATTTCCTTAGGTTATTCTTGTCTATGATAATTTCTCAGACTGTTCCTGAAAATCATGAAATTTTTGGAGAGGTATTGTGTACAATGCCCATCAAATGAAAAGTGACAGCTGCATTTCAGCTAATAAGATGTGGCTGATGTGGTTTTAGGAGAATGGTCACAGAGTTGCTATTCTAACACACAACAAAAAGATGAAAATGAATTAATGAAGAATTACTTCATCAACTTGGCTTATACTAGATGATATTAAAATTGATTCCCTATATAACACTATCTATGAGTTTTTGAGAGAATCAACAAGATAGATAAACCCCTAGCCAAACTAACTAAAGGGCCCAGGGACAGTACCCAAATTAACAAAATCTGAAGGGAATAGGAAGACATAACAACAGAAACAGAGTAAATTTAAAAAAAATCAGATTCTACTACAAAAACCTATACTCAGCAAAACTATAAAGTCTAAACGAAAAGGATGCTTTTCTAGACAGAGACCACATACCAAAGTTAAATCAAGAGCAGGTAAACTATCTATACAGGCCCATATCCCATAAGGAAATAGAAGAAGTCATTAAAATCTTCCCAACCAAAGGAATCCCAGGTCCAGATGGATTTAGTAGAAAATTCCACCAGACCTTCAAAGAAGATCTGATGCCAATTTTCCTCAAACTATTCCATAAAATAGAAACAGAAGAAACACTACCTAATTCATTCTATGAAGCCCTGATTACTCTGATAAATAAATGACACAGGGACCCAACCAATAAAGAACTTCAGACCAATCTTGCTTATGAACATTGATGCAAAACTACTCAATATTTCTTTTGCAAATGAATCCAAGAACACATAAAAACTCATTTACTAAGATCAAGTAAGCTTCATACCAGGGTTGCAAGGTTGGTGCAATATAAGAAAATCCATTAACATAATCAACTATATAAAAAAAAACTCAAAGAAAAAATTGCATATTCATTTACTTAGATGAAGAAAAACATTTGACAAAATACAAAACCTCTTCATGTTAAAAGTGATGTTGAGATCAGGAACTCAAAGCCTAAAACTAAACATAACAAAAGCAATATATAGTAAACCAACAGCCAAAATCAAATTAAATGGAGACATACTTAAAGCAATCCCACTAAAATCGGGGACAAGACAAGAATGCCCACTCTCCCCATATCTATTCAATACAGTACTTGAGTGCTAGTTAGAACAATAAAAGGGTAAAAAGAGATCAAGGGGATACAAATTGGCAATGAAGATATAAAAGTATCACTATTTGCAGGTGATATGATAGTATACTTAAGCGACCCCAAAAACTCTACCAGAGAACTTCTCCAGCTGATAAACAACTCCAGCAATTTGACTGGATATAAAATTAATTCAAATAAATCAGTAGCCCTCCTCTATACAAACTATAACAGGCTGAAAATGAAATTAGGGTGAAAAACTCCCTTCACAATACTCATAAATAATATAAAATATTTTGGAGTAACTCTAAGTAAACAAGTGAAAGATCTGTATGACAACAATGTCACGTCTCTCAAGAAAGAAATAGAAGATATCAGAAAATGGAGAGATCTCCCATGCTCATGGATTGACAGAATTAACATAGTAAAAAATAGCCATCCTACCAAAAGCAATCAAAAGATTCACTGCAATTGCCATCAAAATCCTACAATTATTCAAGGACATGGAAAAAAGAATTCTCAAATTCTTCTGGAAAGGCAAAAAATCAGAATAGCAAAAACAGTACTTAGTAAAAGAACGGCTGGGGTAATCATCATCCCTGACCTCAAGCTTTATTACAAAGCAATAGTGATTAAAAATCTGTTGGTGTTAGTACAAAGACAGACACGTTGATCAATGGAATAGAATTGAAGACCCAGAAATAAACACACACTTACAGGCACTTGATCTTTGACAAAGAAGCCAAAAATATACAATGGAAAAAAGAAAGTATCTTCAACAAATGGTGCTGGTCTAACTGGCTGTTAATATTTAGAAAAATGAAAATGGACCCATATTTGTCACATTGCACAAAGCTCAAGTCTAAGTGGATCAAGGACTTCAACATAAAACCTGAGGCACTGAATCTAATAGAAGAAAAATTAGGAAAGAGCCTTGAACTCATTGTTACAGGGGGATATTTCCTAAAGAGAACTCCAATGACTCATGCTCTAAGATCAAGAATTGACAAATGGGACCTCATGAAACTGGAAAGCTGCTGTAAGGCAAAGGACATAGTCAATAAGACAAGTTGGGCACCTAGAGATTGGGAAAAAGTTTACTAACCCCACATGCAACAGAGGACTAATATCCAAAATACATAAAGAACTAAAGAAACTAACCACCAAAACCAAACCAAACCAAAAAAACAAAAAACCAAACAACCCGATAAAAAAGGAGGATAGAACTAAAATGAGAATTCACAACAGAATACTATCAAATGGCTGAGAAACAACTAAAGACATGTTCAAAGTCCTTAGTGATCAGAAAATGCAAATTAAAACGACCCTGAAATTCCGCCTTTCACCAATCAGAATGGCTAAGATAGAAATCTCAGGTGACAATATATTTTGGAGAGGGTGTGGAGAAAGAGGAACACTCCTCTATTGCTGGTGGGATTGCAAACTGGTTTAACCACTCTGGAAATCAATGTGGAGGTTCCTCAGAAAACTGGAAATAGATTTACCTAAAGACCCAGCAATACCACTCTTGGAAATTTACCCAAAAGTTATCCCACCATGCCCCAGGGGCACATGTTCCCCTAAGTCCATAGCAGCCTTCTTTGTGATAGCCAGAAACTGAAAACAAGCCAGATGTCTCACGAAAGAACAACGTATACAGAAAAGGTGGTTCATTTACACAATGCAACACTACTCAGCTATTAAGAATGAGGATATCCTGAGATTTGCAGGCAAATGGACAAAACTAGATAATGTCATCCTGAGTGAGGTAACTCAGACCCAAAAAGACATGTATGGTAATATATGACTCACTAATAAGTAGATGTTATACATTAGCACTTTGAATTTGCTATCTCTCCTAAATTTTGGAAACTTGATGATCACTATTCCTGTTTTGTTTTTCTGTTGGCCATTTATGTTTGGAAAGTTTTCATTATTCCATCTCTTCATCATTGAGCCTCTGTTTACCTGGCTTAATTTTCTGTATCAGAAAAATGTTCATATCCTATATAGTTTCTGTAGGTCCTAGTATTTCTTCTTATTAGTTATGTTTTCTCCTTTTCTCTACTGAGACATAATTTATGTATTTGTCTATTATCATTTTCTTTCTACAAACTTTAAATATATTTTTTATCATAATTTTAAATTTCCATTCCATTGTCTTGACTGGCACTTCCAAATGTTTAAACAGAAAATTGACACAAAACATTTTTAAAAGGCATGTGACATATGGATTCACTGTACCTTAAATACACCTTAAATCTAACTTATTACTTTAAAATTTGATATATCATTCATTATTGGGAACAA
Source organism: Mus caroli (assembly GCF_978045245.1). Lineage (NCBI taxonomy): Eukaryota > Metazoa > Chordata > Mammalia > Rodentia > Muridae > Mus > Mus caroli. The sequence continues at coordinate 80,868,400 of NW_028227257.1, read as the reverse complement.
AATCCCCCCCATCCCCTGAGCTACCTTGCTAAAGCCCCAGGGTTGCGGGAGAGAGGGAATAGGGGAAGAAGTTCCCAACACTGACCAGAGTGTGCAGTGGGTCTTGAAGGAGCAGAGACACTCTATGGTTTAAGAGCTTTATTATAGAAATGCATGGGAAAAGAGAGAAGGTAGGAGGGAGAGGGGAGATGTGGGAAAGAGAGGGGGGAGAGGGAGAGGTAGAGAGAGAGAGAGAGAGAGAGAGAGAGACAATGAGAGAGAGAGCATGAGAGAGGAGAGGAAAGAGAAAGGGAGAGAGGAGAGAGGGAAGAGAGAGGGTGAGAGTGAGGGATAAGAGGTAAGGGCAGAAGAGTAAGAGAGCATGGTGGCGGCTGAGCACCCCTTTTTATGGTCTTTACTGTTGCTAGGTAACTGGGGAGGAGTTTAGCCTGAAGGTCAGATGGTTTGGCCATTAATTATGTGACTACTGACCATGCTTCTCTTGTGAGGGTTGCAGTGGGTGGAAACTTAGGCAGGGGCTAGAGTTCCAGAGCATGAGGGAAAGCCTACCGTGTCATGTAGGTGAATTATGACCATAGGGGTTCAGACCTCAGCTCGACTGTATACCAGCCTGCAATTCTCCACAATTGATATGTGTGTGTTAAAATATGTTTTTTAAAATTCTTTAATCTTTTTATAAACGTCCAGTATTTATACCCCTCCCAGTTTTCCCTCTGATTGTTCCACATCCCATACCTCCTCTTCACCCCTGTCTCCACCCCAATCCCCCCGCACTACCAGACTTTCCACTCTCTGGGGCCTCATGTCTCTAGAGGTTTAGGTGCACCTTCTCTGACCAAGTCCACACCTGGCAATCCTCTGCACTCACTCTCCATATATATATGGAGAGAGAGAGAGAGAGAGAGACAGAACAGAGACAGAGACAGAGACAGAGACAGAGACAGAGACAGAGAGACAGAGACAGAGAGAGAGAGACAGAGAGAGAGAGAGACAGAGAGAGAGAGAGAGAGAGAGAGAGAGAGAGAGAGAGAGAGAGAGAGAGAGAGAGAGAGAGAGAGAGGTTAGGGGCTTCAGCTGGTGTATGTTGCCTGGTTGGTGGTTCAGTGTCAGAGCAATCTCAAGGGTTCAGGTTACTTGAGACTGCTGGTCTTCTTATAGAGTTGTTCTCCTCCTCATCTTCTTCCATCGTTTCCCTAATTCAACCACAGGGGTCAGCAGCTTCTGAACATTTGTTGGGTTTAAATACTTGCATCTCACTCTTTCAGTTTCTTGTTGGGCCTTTCAGAGGGCATTCATGCTAGGCTCCTGTTTAAAGAAGAGAATATTTATTAATCTTGAGAAAAGTTAAATTTAATCTTCTTTCCCCATTATTTTCAGGCAGCTAAAAGAGTCTTATAAAATCTACCAGTGGAGCAGAGGTGATAGCTTCATTAATAAAATTCTGACCCTGAACACATAAGGAGCTGAATTTGACCTCTTGGCACCCATATAAAAAGTACATCACTATCACACCTGGAATGTTAGATCTGGTTAGGTAGAATCCGTGAGTTTCACTGCTACATAATTCACATAAAGGGACTTTATCTTTGAAAGTACAGAAGAAAGGAATTGAGTAAGACATACAACTTCAACCTCTGATCTTCACATATATGCATATACATTTATTTACACACATACAGAGAGAGAGAGACAGAGACAGAGACATATATGCATATACATTTATTTACACACATACAGAGAGAGACAGAGACAGAGATAAAGAGAGACAGAGATGGAGAGACAGAATGAGAAATGCAGAGAGAAAGTTTTCCCCCCAAACAAGGTCTCTTCAGTGCCTATTATATATAAAATGTCTCCTGCAGTTCAGTCTTTTGTAAATAGAGATACAGTGTTCAGGTACTCCTGTTTACTATCTGTTGCTATTATATTATCCCAGTAGCTGTTGCTACTGGAATTTAGAGGAGGTAAACAACATAGGAGATAAGCAACATATGTTTGTCTATATTTGTGTGATATTTTAATAAAGGCATCTCTAGTCTGTGTCATTCACAAATGTATCTCCTTACCCAACATCTTCCTTACAAATATGAGTCAGGAATATTAGAGTTAGGGGAAAAAGAAAAAAAATCTGCAAGGTCATGGAAAAACTTTTGATAAAGTGTATTAACTGAAAGATATGCCCACTATACTGTGACATATAATTTCCACTTTCATTGTGCTAGGACAATCACAGAAGATCTCTCTGTACTTTTCAATGACAACCCAGGTGGACAGCAAGGAGACTGTGAAGTCATTTGTCCTCACAAAGACTTCATCCCTAAGATTTTTCTCTTTACACTAATGTACACTCTAAATCTAGCTAGTTGTAATGTTATCATAAGAATTCTGACTTTAGATATTTCAAACTAGATGAAGAGGTGTCAGCTGTGATTCACTTGATTTTCTAACATCTCCTGATTTTGAGATAAATATAATAGTGCAATAATATTCATTCATTTTCATGTTGTGCAGATTCATCTTGTAAGAAGTGGAGGAATATATGCCAGGATCATTATTTGATATAACTCAAATTAGAAGTCATTAGATTACCAATATTAAGTAAATACTTGATATGATATATTTACATATATAATTTAATCAATATTAGACCATTATTGCCAGTTGTCTATGATGAATGACATATATAATCCCTGTGCTCGGAATGCTGGTGAAAAGCCAGGTCAGACTGAATCTGTTATTTCAAGCTAATTCTTCAAAAGGTAAAGTGTCATTTTAAATTTTTTTCTTTGTAATGCAAAAAGTGGGATGAATTTCCTTATATATTGGTACTCACTCAATAAGTACATACATCATTCATCTGAAAATAAAATGTCAACATTGAAGGTGCATAATAAAAGTGGAAAAGTGGTTCCTGGAGAAAGACGCTGAATCATTTGTGTGAACGTTGCACAGAAATTGCCTGATAAGAGAAACAATTACAAAAGATAAGGTAATATTGCTTTTACTTTGCCAAAGAATTGACAATCATATCACAATAGGTAGACATATGTGAATATTTTCATAAGCTGTCAGGTGACATACAGATATAAACACTGCCTTCTCTTTCCCATATTTTGCATAGCTACACATTTATTTATTTGAAGATTGTCTGTTTTTATGTAGCTATCTATTTGTTGATTTGAATATTGTCTGAGTGAGGATATGTATTGCTATGATGAGTCATCATGACAAAAAACAAAGTTGGGGATGAGAAGGTTCATTTGGCTTATACTTCCATATTAATGTTCATCACCAAAGGAAGTCAAGGCAAGAGCACAAACAGAGTAGGAACCTGGAGGCAGGAGTTGATATAGAAGCTATGGAATGGTACTGCTTAATGGCTTCCTTCCCTTCGTTATATCTGACAGAGATCTAATTTCTGAAACATATAAATAAATCAACAAACCAAAAAACAAATTTAAAAATGGGGTACAGATCTAAGGAGAAAATTTTCAACAGAGGAATGTCAAATGGCAAACAAACAAACAAACAAAACAAAACAAACAAATAAACATTTGAATAAGTGTTCATGCATATGTATCAAAAGATGGCCTAGTCGGCCATCACTGGAAAGAGAGGCCCATTGGACACACAAACTTTATATGCCCCAGTACAGGGGAATGCCAGGGCCAAAAATGGGAATGGGTGGGAAGGGAAGTGGGGGGGAGGGTATGGGGGACTTTTGGGAGAGCATTGGAAATGTAATTGAGGAAAATACGTAATAAAAAAAAAAGAAGTGTTCAAAATCCTTAGCCACCAGGAATATACAAAAATCAAAATGGCTTTGGAATTCCATCTTACACCTGTTAGAATGACTAAGATCAAAAGCGCAAGTAACAGTTTATCCTGGTGAGGCTATGAATCAAGGGGAACACTCCTAAATTACTGGCATGAGTACAAACTTGTATTTCCACTCTGGAAATCAATATGGTGGTTTCTCTGGTAATTGAGAATTGATCTCATTGCCAGACCCAGCTATATCACTGTTGGGCATATGTCCAAAAAGACATTCAATCTTTACACAGAGACACTTGCTTGACTATGTTCATAGCAACTTTATTTGTAATAGCCCAAAGCTGGAAGCAACCTTGATTTAACTCCACTGAAGAATGGATAATGAAAACATAGTGAATTTACACAATGGAGTGTTAATCAGCTGTTAAAAATTATGTTGGAAATTTGCAGACAAATGGAGGGAACTAAAAACAAAACCAAAACCAAAAATCATCCTCAGTGAAGTAGCCATATAGAGAAAGACAGACATGACTGGTGGCTGAAAAAATTGTCATCAGAGAAGTTTGCCCAGCAACTCACAGAAACAGATGCAGAGATTCACAACCAAACATTAGATGTTTGGAGGAATCTTGCTGGAGATGTGGAAGAAAGATTATAGGAGTCAAAGAGGACAAGGGCACCACAAGAAAATCTACATAATTACAAACACTAGCATCATAGGGGCTCACAGAGACAATCATGGAGCTTGATTGGGTCTAAACTAGGCCCTTTGCATATATGCTATTGTGGTGTAGCTGTTTTTGTGACACATAGCAGAGGGAACAGGGGCTGCTTCTGGCACCTCTGCTTACTTTTGAGACATTTTTCCTCCTTCTGGATTTTCCTCATCAATCCTAAATATGAGGGGAAGTGCCTAAACTTACTGCAACTTGATACAGCATGTTTGGTTGATATCCATGGGAGGACACACACACAAACACAAAGAAACACACACACACATTCTCACCATATACTTTTAATTCATGTAGTAGAACACACATTATCAAAGTCAAAACTACATAGAAAAGCGAACAGAAAATCACTCTTTTAATTAGATGGTATAATGTTTTAGGAATTCAAATATAAGAAGCTGTTGAAACGTATATTTATATAATCGCATATGTGTATGTATAATATGCATGCATATTTTAAATTTTACAATAAATTAGAATATTAAGCATGTACTATTACATTTTTTCTTGTTTGGATAAAAGGGTTACTGTGAGATATGTTGAGGAAATATTTTTTAAAGTCAAAATATTGTACTGGAAAAGAGATGTATTAATTGAAAAAGTCAGACTTCTAAAATTGAAATATAAATGAAACTATTTGCTGAAAATTAAAAACAGCATAGTGTAAAAAGTATATGTAGTCTTAAGAAAATGTCAATGATTCAAGAGACAGTTTTAAAGGCTATAAGAATGTAAAATGATCTTAAAATCTCTTCCTAAATTTTTACTGTCAGAAGCCATATAGGAAAGACTACAGATCATGACTATGTTGGATGTTCTCTGAGATGCAGAGAACTTGGATACTTGATCCCAGGATTACTTCTTGATAACAATATTCCTTTCCTGCCAATATTATATTGCCTAATGATAAATATCAGTAATGATAAGTATCAGTCAGCCCTATTGGGCAGACCTCCAGCAGAATCAATATGAAGATGTACTTTCATATAATAAAGCTGTGTATACGAAATGACTATTTCATATTTCCTGATCATGATTTTATAGAACTCCTAAATTGATACAAGTAATCTCAAGATCCCTATAGAATAAAAGCTGCAAATAGAGTTGTGTAAACCTTCTTGTGTTATAGGCTAATTGCACTAAAAAAGGAAGGGGGGGTTGGAACATATTTAAGGCCAAGGAAAGCATTCTTTCTATGTTAAGGAATGAGGTCACTATCTGGGAGCCAAATGTCACAAGCTGGAAATGGGCAATTTATTGTAGGTGCCAAGACACAAGACTTCAAAATAATAATAAGACACAAGGCAGATGACTAGTCTGTTGACAAGACCATGCCTAAGACCAATTGGACTTCAGTTTGTTACTCCCAAAGATATACTAGGTTGTACTAACAATTACTTTCCCCCTCCATTTGCAAAGCACCATAAAATATTGTAAGAGCTAATCCTCAGGAAGGAGGTTTTTAGGTCAGTTCTACCTCAATTCTTCCAGTTCTCTGCAAATAGAGCCTTACCTTCAAGTTTACAGAGGTTACTATGGATAAGAAAAATTGCCTATACTCTTTAGGGAGACTCTTGTATCCTGATGATCAAAATATTAATGGGTATTTTTTTCTGGAGTCATAAAATATTTTTTCTTTGAATCTTCAGCTCTTCTGGGGGACATTAACTCTCTAAGTCACATAACTCCATTTAAACTCTATTCGTTCATACACATACAAACATAAACAAAGTAATATTTTTCTCTATGGCTTTTCAAAAACCCTTAGTATGACTTATTTCTCTTTTTTTTCTCTCTCTCTATATATATCACACTCCATCTTTGCTCCTTACATTAATTTTCCATCTCTTGTTTCTATCCTTTCTCCTTTCATAGCACCAGTGCCTAAGATATTTCATCAAAATATCCTATGCATAGTCCCTTGATACTCTTCTGATTTCTGTGAATACTTCTGTTTGTATCCTCAAATCAAAGATCTTAAGCTAGGATGCACTGTTAAGAACAAACATCACATTTGTCTTTCTGTGTCTCTGTTACCTCACTCAGTATATTTTCCAGGTCCATAGAGTTTCCCTTCATTTTAGTGAATTCATATTTAGTTATAGTCAACTCGAATTCCATTCTGTATATCTTTTCATCATTTGAAGAAAGTTTAGGTAGCAATTTCCTTACTATTGTGCATAAAGTGTAAATGAACATGTCCAAGCAAATATCTCTGAGTAGGATATTGTATCCTTTGGGCATATACCAATGTATAGCTGGGTCATATAGCCGATTTATTTTTAGTTTTTTGGGACATCTCCCAATTTTTGTAATATTACAGATTTTTGTAATAGACACCATCATTCATAAAGAAAAATATGATATGGTAAATATACAAAATTAAACTAAAAAATTATTGCAAATACACAAAAATATTATTAACAATTAAATATAGAAGCATATTTAAACTATAACTCAACATTTTTAACTTGATATTTTTCATAACAAACAAAAATGTGGTACAGTTCCACAATGGAGTACTACTCAGCAATTAAAAATGATGAATTTATGAAATTCTTAGGCAAATGGATGGAACTAGAATATAACTCCCTGAGTGAGGCAACCTAGTCACAGAAGAACACACATGGTATGCACTCACTAATAAGTGGATATTAGCCCAAAACTCCAAATAGCTAAGATACAATTCATAGACCACATGAAGCTCAAGAAGAAGGAAGACGAAAGTGTGGGTGCTTCGGTCCTTCTTAGAAGGGGAACAAAATACTCACAGGAACACATATTAAGATAAAGTATGAAGCAGAAACTGAAGGAAAGGCCATCCAGAGACTGTCCCACCAGGGGATTTATCCCATATACAGTTACCAAACCCAGACACATGGGAGGGAGGAGGAATCTGGGAGGGAAAGTGGACTGGGGTGGGGTTGGGGAAGAGGAGAACATGACCCGGTATTGGGTGGGGGAAAAGGACTGAAACCCTGAAAGCCAGCAGAAAGACTGGAAACAGGCAACCTCAGGAGGTAGGAGGTTGGGGGTGTCCTCCCAAATGTACCAAAGACCTGGGAAGTGAGAGAATCTCAAGACTCAAAGGGAGGGAACCTTAGATGAAATGCACTACAGTAGGGAGAGGAAACTTGTAGTGCCCACTTCCAACAGAAAGGCAGGGCATCAATTGAGGTATGGGATTGTCATCCCACAGTCAAAACTTTGAACCATTATTGTTCCTGTCTGAAAGAACTGTAGGGATGGAAATGGAGAAGAGCCTGAGGAAAAATGTCTAGCAACAGGACCAAAGTGGGATCTAGATCAAGAGGAAGCCCCAAGGCCTGACACTATTACTAAGGCTATAGAGTGCTCACAAAAAGGGGCTTATCATGACTGCCTCCCAAAAGACCCAATAAGCAGCTGAAAGAGTCATGAGGAATGGGATTTGAAACATTTGGGGGGTGGACTGAGAGGGAAATAAAATCTGGAATGCAAATAAATAAATAAATAAATAAATAAATAAATAAATAAGAGATTTAAAAAGTTTACATATAAAGTACAATTAAATATTTTAATTGTTAATAATTTAAATGGCAAATAGGAAAAAACACACTTATTGAGAACAGTTTATGTGAAAAGTAATTTTTCCATCTTTATTTAGCTAATATTTAATGGTTGTATTTTAGACAAAATATATACAAAGTAACTCCCTTAAAGCCTAAAAGTGTCAGATTAATTACCTAAATTAATCCTTATAATAATGTCTTTAATTTGTCATTTGATATGCTCATGATTAGAAAATTAAACTGTATCTTATATTTCCAGAACTGTAGGAATATAACTTTATCTGATACTTTAGGTTAATGGGGATATTTTAGTCATCTTTATGACTTTAAGAACAAACTGATACACACAAAAAAGCATGCAAATGCACACACAGGTAAGAATATATCTTAATGAGTTTGTGTATTTGGAAGTGTATAGCATTACTAAAAATAGT